>NW_019426074.1:662434-676787 GCF_000390285.2 Anoplophora glabripennis
ATAGCACCCCCACTTAGGGGGTTGAAGATTTTGATATGCTTTTTGAGCCAAAAGTTGTCCCCCTCAGAAACAAATTTGACCTGTTTTTGGATTTTGCCGAAAAGTTCTTTACTACCCTACTACCGTGCCTTGCGGTACGTTTTCGATGGGCTACCCTGTATATTGTTATGGTGTAGTTATGTGATACTTTTTCTTATGTGTTTATATGAGCGCCAAATTAATTTTAAATTAAGTTTTAGTGTAACCTGTAATTTTACTTTTTAGTGTAGTGTTGGTTGTATACTTTGCCCTGCTAGCTGTAGACCCTGCTCAGGAGTTGGTTCAATTCAAACTAGTATTCTTCCAGAAACCATGAAAACTAACAACTTAAAAACAAGATATGAATTTATTAATATCAATCTGGTATTTAATATAGTATATCAATGTTTCAAATAAGAAATGTCACACAAATTGTCAAATATTTTGAAGTTCTCAACAATGTTTTGACCACTTTATTATTTATTTTTATAACAAGAATTTATTTCGATCTGTATTACTGGTTGCCTTTTTGGACTTAATTTATATCTACTCGTGTAATTTCTTGTTTTAATATGTTCCTCTTTATATCTAAACTTATGATCTATAAATTTAAATAATTGGCCAAATATTTTGATAATGCTTGATATATATTGACTTAAATTTGTTTCAACTGATTGATTTTAAATATAGCAAGTTTTTAAACGAATTTTACTGTTAGTCTGTGCACAAATTTTATACGACCATTAAAAGAAAGAAAGGTACCATTTCTTTTTATATACCGGTTTTTATTTGTTTCCTTTCCTTTCCTGTTTCAGTAGGTGCTTGGACACTATCTGCTACACCGTTTTCTGATTAATTTTCTTGTAACCTGCCACTGATGCTGCTCCTCTGGCCTCGTATTTGTCTGGTTTCCTGGACCTCGCCAGTGATCGTCTTTCTTTCTCTTAACTGCTGGCTTTCCGCTTTCTCTCTGCTGCTGATGTGTATAGTTCGTTTTCTTTCTGCTGCTTCGACTTGTGTTCCGGATTCTTTTTATTTTTCTATAATATCTGACGTCTCTCTCTCTAATTTCTTGTAACTAATCAATAATTATTTTTTTCCTACTACTTTGATTTTGGTTTTTCCTCTGTTAAGGTCTTTTCACATATCTCGTACTGCTTTCTTTTTACTTGCCGGTTTTTTTTTTCTTTTTCACTCACCTCACTTCACTTAACCTTTACACTTATACCCTATTATAGTTTCTTAACAATCTCCATTTACATTCCACTTCAAAATATTTCTCATTCTCTACTCTTATGTTACTTTTCTATTTACTACTTGATTCCATGTGAATCCCACCTTAAATTTTTGACATTTCTTTGACATTGATTTATTGATATACACTCTTCTTTGACCTTTAATATTTTTTCCTACTTAATATTATACCATATACTATAACTATTTATAAATACTCTAACATTTTAACTTTTATTAGATATCGGNGAGGGTCTAGTGTCTTGGCCAGCCAGATCGCTAGATCTAAACCCCCTGGACTTCTATGTTTGAGGTTACCTATCTGAAAAGTAAAGTTTACTCTAATCCAATAGATACAAGACTACAACTACTGCAGATAATAGCAGACGGATGTAATGAATTAAAAGAAAACCACTACATGATGTTAGCTTCAATTAGCTCCATTAATAGAAGATGTCATAAATGTATCGATGTGGATGGTTCGCATTTTGAACAATTGTTGTAAATACGTAACGTTAAATTTCGGTTCTTGTTTAGTTGTTGTTGCTTGGTAAATCTATTTTTATTATTATTATTTTGATTTAAATTGTTCTTTGTAAAAATAGTGAATTAGGCCTCCAGAGGAAACTAAAATACACTAGGAACACTACCTCATAGGTGTTGTGGAAATAATGTTGTTGATCTGCTTACAAATTGCACTTACTTTTAAGCATAAACATACATGTTCTTGTAATATTATGGTTTGAAGTGTCTTCCACAAGGGGTTTGTATTGGTATGAATAACTTGAGAACGGCGAATCTTAGGGAAAAAATTCANGACTTATTTTTAAACACCTTATATGTAGGTATTTGTACTGCAATTGTGAATTCTACTATTATTAAAGTACCTACCTACTTTATACGATACGGTATATATTAGCTGTCGAAAAACAAAGTTATAGAGCCAAAAACAATGAAATAATAGCATTCTTCGTTATCTAATAATCAAGCTTTCAAAAATATGTATTTATAAAATTATAAACAAAACGAAACTGTTACTTTAGATTTTTTTGGGAAAAAATGCAGAGATAATTAAGACAAAAGCATGTGGACTATTGAACAGAAAACAAACTATCAAACTTAGGTGGTTAGTTTTCTCAAAATTCGTATTTGTTACTCATTCACATTCTAAAATGTACTCGTACATTTAAGGTTTATATTTTGTTATGCATTTTAACCACTCCTGTGAATAGGCCTGATAAATTATCTAAAATATATTTGCGAATTGATTTTTACAGTGAAATATACAATGAGATGGTGAAATATACAATATACAATAGACGGTGGAAAAGATGATGAAACAGTATACAATGAAATTTACAATTAGTTGGTGAAATATACAATAGATGGTTAAATATACAATAAATATGATTAGTCATGTTTTACTTAAAATGTATGTAAAGGGTGTATTTATTACTCCAAATACTTATATTTACATTTTGGAAATATTAGAGAAAACCTTGATGAACTTGATTTATATTTCATTTGAAAATAAAAGTTATTCCTGAAGACATCTCTTAATAAATAAATGACAATTATTTTAAGTGGCAATATAATACTCATGTTCTTTTTAGCAGTAGAAATCAGAAACCACTTTACTAAAATGTTACTCTCAAATCAAAATTGAAATTTTATTTTATGCGCTGTTTAATAATAGCATTGTGCAATGCATTCAGCTGTTCTATTTTTGTTATGTAATGAAATTGCCTTTGCGATGGAAAATTGTAAAATCAAAACGAATTCTGCAAACAGAAACATGCACAGGTACAGCAAGCTGCAGTTTACTCGTATTTTGTGTACTATTTTTCAGATACCAGTTTTTACATTGTTAAAACAAGGTCCAGACTTGCAGTTTCCTTAGAAAATATTGTCAAACCAGTTTTTTATTAATTTTCGTCCTTTTTTTCAATACTACTCCGCCTTACTTCTTCAAAGGTAGAATTATATCTTACATTTTCTATGGGCTCTTCAAGTTGATGAAATTCAAGAATACAATATAAATACAAAAACAATAATCATACTTATTAAAGTGCCTCTTTTATGAGACAAGGTTAATAATGCCTTTGTCTTCTTTTTGTTCTGTTACACAAGTGATATATTAATGGTGCTACTGTTTTTGTCAAACGTAAGCCTGATTGCATTAAGAATATTGTTTTCGCTACATATCCTAACTTTTTTTCTTGTTTGCATTATTACGAATACCTACAATCACCCTTATATTTGTAGGAATTTTTTGAGGCTGTATATACATTATTAAAAATCACTATATTGTAAAAACTACTTTATTTTGCAAATTAATTAATCACACAAATCATATTTTTGAAAATGGTGTACCTATGCTTTTTCGAAATATTTTGCGAAACCTGTCATGTGTACCTACCAACATGTCTCGTAACACGTAACTGGGACAAGTTAGTTGGTACAATTATGACAAGCATACTGAGAATGGTTGTAAGCCACGTGACTGCCGGGCGACCACACTGCACGACTGGTACTGTCAACTAAAAATCCTTAAATCTTTACGTCATCAATATTAATGATTCATTCACAATGTACAATGATAAATTGTTGCATCTACGCTCGAAATAATATGACTGTAATTTGGTTGAATAAAGTGTCGTGAGGAATTACACCAATCACAAGCCGGTGAAAGAGAATGTTGTGTTTTAACGTAACCTTGATCTTATTATTTTAATAATTTTTAAATTTACCAAAATTTAATTGCCAATGCGAAGGAAATAAAATTACTTTTCCAAACAAAATTGTTAGGTTAGGTGATATGTAATAATTTATAAAGACTGTAAAATCGACTAGCAACATAGTACTGTTCATGTAACTACAATTTGCAAAATGTGCATTGAATTCACTTTTTTCCTGACGCACTATAGCAATTCTCCTAACCACTATTGGAGAAATTCCAAAATAAATACCGATCCTATTTTTTAATATTATCAGAAGAATGTGTCCCTTGTTTTGACGTAAATACCTGGGAGAAAAACGGATTGTATTTGCCATAATATCATTCAGTGCATTAATTTCCTCAGTGAAATTCCAAAGTTTCCCGAGATTTTTCTTTGAGAACGTCAATAAATTTTTACCCCCTCTTTGGAACTTTGTTTTATAAGTTCACATGACAAACCTGCAATAAGAAAAAATATTTAAAAATATGCAAGTCTCATTTTATATTTAACAAAATTAATACTATTTCTTTTCTTAGGGTTGGTTGGTTGGTACAGTATCAACCCCTAGCAAGACTGTGCTAACCAGCTCCTTGGCCATTTTATCTTTTATTATACATGAGGCTAAATGTTTTTTTTTTCATTTTTACCTAATAAATAAAAATATAAAGCAAAAAATAACTATATTATAAGCTATTCATATATTATATAGTTTATACAAAAATAAAAATATTTACATACGGATGACCAAATAAAGCTTTGTTTAGAGGATATCCTCTTTCACATATCTAAAAAAGTTCTAATATCTCGTAAACAAGACTTGCATGGACATTTTATAATAATAAAAACATTGAAGAAATAGACTCTTGATCTAAAAAACAATATTTTTGAACTTATGCGTGCACAGAAAAATATAGGAGTTGGGTCAATCTAAAGCCGCTTTCTTATTTTCTTGCTTGGATTATTTTTGACAAAATTACACAAATAGTGTGCCAGTATAGGATAAAAGTATCTGTAAATATTGCATTATATTATCTTTTAGAAAATAAATTCATTAAAGGTATCATCTGTGTTAACACTTTGTGATACAAGCAAAGAAAATGTTGGTATTAAAATTTACAATATAGTAATACAAATAGGAATGGGTACAACCGTTTATATAATATTATTTGAAAACTTGAGAGAATCCAAACTGAAGATAGGATTGCATAACAAATTTGCAAAAATTTTTGTGCATGAGAATGTTAATCTGTCCATTAAATCTTTTTACACTTTTACTAAAAATTTTCAGTTGACAAACTGTTATTTCAGTACTGATGAATTTATTTCTGTTGTTTGTCCTGGTGTCACTTGAAATGTACTTATTGCATTTATAAAAGTCAATAAAGTTTATTCTATTGATAATAATTTCACATAATCAAATCACAATGTAAAATATTTCAATTTTTATAGAATTTGTGTCTGTCCTCTTTTATGTAAATGTAAATTGTATAAATTTTCATGACAACGTTTTTTCTATGTAGCTTTGATAAAAAGGAACAACCCAAATTTGTAATATTTTATAAATTAATTGGCACTTTTCCAGAACATGTAATACTAATACAAGTACTTAATTTGATAAAAACTAACCAACGTCGACAATATGAGAAGGTTTTCAACTGCTAAAAAAATGATTTTACGTTGCAAATAATTTTTTATAGATTTCGATACACCATTTCCAATCAAAACTTTCGTGTCGGTTGAGTGTCCTGTTATTTGAAAATAAATACCTTCTGGTTAAAAGTTTAAAATTAATTAAAATAATGTTGTAACAGCAACGGCAGCAGCCGAGCTTACGTGAAAAACAAATTCGCGCCTATCTGGTGTTTGAGTTTTACGATAATTATGTATAAAATAATTGGCTTTTATTCTTGGTCTGCTGATAACTAGCTCCTAACATTCTTATGGACTTTTACTCCTGAACTGAGATATTCAAGAGCCACAAAGGTTTTCATTAAAAATTGTCAACCTAAATTTATAAAAAAAATATTTTTTTCAATATCATAAAACTTTTTTTTTACAGCTGATAAATCAGTGCTGAAAGTTAGGAATAACGTCGCTCCTACACGTTGAATCTTGTAGCAGTTTGTCTAACTTTGACTGATATTATTCTGAGAATCGTTATTTTCGCTGTGAATATACTGAAATATTTCTTGAAATATTAAAAAAAGTTAATAACGTACCTACGTACATACATTGTTTACCTTCATTAAAATGAGTAGATAAAAAACTTTCCGGGAATTAGTAAAGGTTTTATTTCGCGATATCAAGCAATGTAAACAACGTAAAAGCTGACGCTTGTCAAAGTTAAAAATAGTATAAAAGTTAATAAGGGATTTTTTTGCGGATGTGTAACATTTCTCTCTAAAATATTTCTATACACTTTTAAACATAAATCACAAAATCAAAGCCAATCAAATCAGTATCAAGAGTAGCAGGCAATTATTTAATATACGACTGCTAATGAAATGATTGGATGCATAATTTTATTTTTAATTGTAATTGTGTATTATACATTATTCAAGCAATTTATTAAAATTGAATTACTAATAGCGTAGTGTCATAAATAGCACGATATGGAAATTTTGTATTAATTAATTGTGACTTCTATATTATATCTCTCAATTATGATGATAATAGATTTTTAAGTAAATTTCTTACAAAAAGTGATAGATCCAATAGATTAAAATAATATTGTTTTTCCACAACTAGCCTAGAAGCGCACCATTATCAACCTATCTTTGACGCGTAAACTTCTATCTTTTTGACCTGGGTGAAAAATGATGACCTTGATTTATTAACCAAGCTAAATAATGAAAATGACCCTTAATAATTTTGACACTTGACAGTTATAGAAGTACAGAACCACAGCACATTCTCTGTCATTTTCCTCTTTTCAGGGGGTGTGCAGCCCATTTCATTTTCACTTTCACTTTCCATGATTTATAGCTTTAAATTAATTGCAAATTTCTTTGTGCGAAATGTCAAATTTATTTCAAATTTATTTGTGTGAAATGTCACAAAGTTTGATTTCAAACAAAAGAGTACCCACTTTATTTTTGTACATGATATCAGATCAGCGTTCTTAGAGTATTTATTCAAATTTCGTGAAACTGCATGTCAATTATTGAAACTCGATTTAAAGTGTAGTAGCTAGTGGTGGAAAAAATAGTATATAAACCACGGTAGAGAAGAATGCCATTATAGCTTCGGCACCTAAAAATCCCTCGCATGCGGCTCGGTATTTTAATCTTGGTGCCTCAGCTATAATGGCATACTTCTCTACCTTGGTGTAATGTACTATTTTTTTATTATTAACTTGAGAAATCGACATTATTTACTTCATTTCTCTAATGAGAAGTAATGTTTCTCTCCATAGGTAAATAATGAACAATTTTCTTTATATTTAATGAAATGAACAATAACTCTTATTAACTTAATTCTAAATAAACTCGAAAACACTGGTAATAGTCCAGTCGGCAGAGGCCGAAAAGTTACTGTTGGTGGCATTTTTTTGATCACTCGGAAATAACTACACAGGAATACTTTAAATGATGAGTACAATAACAGGCTAATTTGCTGACAAAGTATTTTATCAGGAAAAAAGTTATTAACAATTTAATCGTGAAAAAAATTTTTTTTAGTAGTTTTCTTTAAATAACTCAGCGGGATGACTTTGTACGAAAAAATGCTTAGGACATGATTTTGTTCGTAATAAAAATAGCTACAAAATGGCGGTGGTCCGATTACGAAATTTGCAATAACAAAGCCGTGAGATTGAAAAAACGGTATAAAACGCCAATTTTTTTAAGTTGCTGTAAAAATGTCAATTATAAACAAAAAGTGATAAAACTTTCGAAAACTATAGTTCAATATATATACAATAATGACGCTAAAGCCGAAAATCAGGAGAGCAAAACTTTTTGTTCTATAAGGTGTTATACATTCATCGGCATCTGAAACTCGAAACTTTGCCAAATTTGTTCGAAGCTTTGCTGACACTTGAAATTTGGTACACACATAGTGTAAATATGCAGAAACCAAAAGCAATTTGCAAAATTCAAGTATCTTCATTTTTGCAGTTTTGGTAAGGTTTTATACGTCACCCTAGTTTTATACGTCACCGTTTTTTTAATTTTTGGACGTATATTTATGTATATTTATAAAATATTCCATTACGGTAGATTAGCCAGCATAATTACCTACAATTTAAAAAAATATATATTTTCATCGTTTAGATCCTAAGCTACTTAACATTTTGCGCCTGTTAGCCGTAGTCGTACATTATTCAACATATTAACATAAAACAAAATCGTACGTGTGGGGTAAACCTTTAACTTTAAGTAAACAATTGTTTAAATTTACTGTTGCATATTTCTAATAGTATACAAGCGCCGAAGAGCGGAGCTCGCGCTCGAAAATGAAAAGTTAAAGGTTTACCCCACACGTACGATTTTGTTTTATGTTAATATGTTGAATAATGTACGACTACGGCTAACAGGCGCAAAATGTTAAGTAGCTTAGGATCTAAACGATGAAAATATATATTTTTTTAAATTGTAGGTAATTATGCTGGCTAATCTACCGTAATGGAATATTTTATAAATATACATAAATATACGTCCAAAAATTAAAAAAACGGTGACGTATAAAACTAGGGTGACGTATAAAACCTTACCAAAACTGCAAAAATGAAGATACTTGAATTTTGCAAATTGCTTTTGGTTTCTGCATATTTACACTATGTGTGTACCAAATTTCAAGTGTCAGCAAAGCTTCGAACAAATTTGGCAAAGTTTCGAGTTTCAGATGCCGATGAATGTATAACACCTTATAGAACAAAAAGTTTTGCTCTCCTGATTTTCGGCTTTAGCGTCATTATTGTATATATGTATATTGAACTATAGTTTTCGAAAGTTTTATCACTTTTTGTTTATAATTGACATTTTTACAGCAACTTTAAAAAATTGACGTTTTATACCATTTTTTTCAATCTCACGGCTTTGTTATTACAAATTTTGTAGTCGGACCACCGCCATTTTGTAGCTATTTTTATTACGAACAAAATCATGTCCTAAGCATTTTTTCGTACAAAGTCATCCGGCTCAGTTATTTAAAGAAAACTGCTAAACATTTTTTTTTTTCACTATTAAATCGTTAATAACTTTTTTCCTGATAAAATACTTTGTCAGCAAATTAGACTGTTATTGTACTCATCATTTAAAGTAGGCCTGTGTAGTTATTTCCGGGATATCAAGGTTTGACACAGGCCGAACCTCTACCAACTGGACTATAAGTGGAATGATGGAAATTATAAAAAATTATTTGAAATTATAGTTCATTGTACAATTATAGCAAATCATATCCCTGCATTCCCTATAACTAATATTTGTAACCGGTATATTTATTTCTGTATTATGAATATTTTACGTATTTTGTGAACATTCATTGACACTTGGCACTAAATCATTAGTGGCCTGAAAGTTTGTTAGAACAGGATCTTGACGTGCAACGGAAGTGGAAGACATACTTAAATTTTCATTGGAGAAGGTAAGTTTTTGTACTAATTTAGCAATTCTCGTCTTGTCAGTTATTGATTTCTTAATATATCCTTCTGCCACTGTAGCCGATTTCCACCCACCATATCTTTTTAAGCTTAGTAAGTCTCTTCCATTTTCTGCCAGAAGTGTTGCCGAACTGTACCTTAGAGAATGACACTTAGTACAAATACCTACTATTGTTTCCAATATTTTGTTTAATATGTTTACCTAGGGTATAAAATAAAAAGTTTTCTAATGTCAGTTGGCCTGTTAGTTAGGTATTTTTTAACAACCTTAACCCATTGTGGTTAACAATAAGAAACTTGCTAGATGTTCCATTCGTTGAATTAGGAATAATATCATCTCCGATGTCTAAATCGTCAATACCTAATCATATTGTACAGTTCATCTATTCTGCAGGCATCTGCCACCCCAGTTGCTGCAATAGCCTAGAACATCAGTATTCAAACTGTGTTCCGCGGAACCCTGTGGTTCCCCACAACCTCTCTGGGGATTCCGCGACTCAGTCAAAAATTCAAAATTTTGAAATTAACGATATCGATATTACAAAATTAAAAAAAAAATATGCTCTTACATCAAACTTTTTATTTTTATAAGTATACGCATACATATAAGTTACTAGAAGAGCTTAACAAGACGTACGTAGCGACAAATACAAAGTATAGCAATGCACTTAATGCAGAATTTGAAATGCTATTACAACTCACGATGATAGCACCTGATTTCAACATACGAGGGTGATCTGAAAAGTTTCCGACCTCAACATGAAGATGGCAGCACTCGTAAATAAAAGCTAGTGAATTTCGTTGTTCATCTGTTGACTACTCACCAAAATTTCAGCCATTTTGGACGCGCAGTTGTTATGTAACAGTCGTTTGAGTGAGTTGATGTGAGTGTTTTTATGAACATGGGCAAAATCGAGTATCGAGCTGTCATTAAATATTTGTTTTTGAAATGCAATACGCCTACGCAAATCAAAGATGAGTTGGATTCTGTGTATGGGGACTCTGCACCATAATTTACCACAGTGAAATTTTGGGCAGCTGAATTTAAATGTGGCCGTAAGAGCTTGGGAGACGATGAACGTTCGGGACGTCCAAAAACTGCGACTACCGACGAAAACATCGCCAAAGTTCACCAAATGGTGCTAGGCGACCGCCGAATTAAAGTCAGAGAGATAGCAGAGGTTATGAACATGTCAAAAGAACGTGTTCGAATAAACATTTCCAACGCTCTGTTGGCGCAGTTTAGGCGCAAGAAATCGGAGTTTTGACGCCGATTAATTACTGTAGATGAAACTTGGATACACCATTATACGCCCGAAACAAAAATACAGTCTAAACAGTGGACTGCAAAGGGGGAACCGGCTCCAAAAAAAGCAAAAACTGTTTTTTCGGCTGAGAAAGTGATGGCGACTGTTTTTTGGGATAGTCATGGATGGAGTTATTTTAATCGATTATCTTCAAAACGGAAAAACCATTACAGGAACATACTACGTATCATTACTTGACAAGCTAAAGGCAGAACTTGCGGAAAAACGGCCACATTTGCAGAAAAAGAAAATCCTGTTTCACCAAGACAACGCACCGTCTCACACCTCAGCGGTTGCCATGGCGAAAATCCACGAATTACGGTTTGAACTGCTTGACCATCCGCCTTACTCACCAGATCTAGCCCCAAGCGACTTCTTTTTGTTCCCTCATCTAAAAATTGCGCTCGGAGGACAGAGATTTTCGTCAAATGAAGAGGCAATCACCTTCGTGAACAATTATTTTGCAGAGAAAAACGCCGAGTACTATTTGGACGGGTTACAGAGATGGGAGCATCGCTGGGAGAAATGTGTAGAGTTACAAGGAGACTATCTTGAAAAATAAAAAAAAAAAAAATTCTGAAAAAATGTCTTGTATCTTTGTTAGGTCGGAATCTTTTCAGACCACCCTCGTATTATGTAAAAATATTCAAGTACATCCCTGTCACTGATTGTATTTACTTTTTTTTAATTATCCAATAAATATTTACTTTAAAATTTAAACTCTCAGTTACATTTTACTTATTGGAATATTTATTTTGTTAATCGTAGTATTTATAAATATATTATATATTCAGTAAAAATGTGTTCGAAAATTTTTTTAAGGTGTGAGTGTTCCTCGAGCTAAACACAAATTAATAATGAAATGTACCTTTTTTGATAGATATATATCATCAGGAGCTTCAAATATAAATTTGTCGATTTCTTCATTTGCAAATAAATACACATGACTTTTTGGGTTTATTTTTATTTTTCTGTTTTAAAAATGATGTGAGTTTAAAAAACATAATTGTTCTCCTTTGTGCCTTTTAACATGGAATAATTTGTCCACAATATTAATACTTTTTTGGCAGGCAGCTGTTTTTTTGAAATATGCCATTGTTTTCTATAATTTTAACAGCTTTCTTTTTTTTCACACCATGTTTTTAATTGAGTATATGCATTCATGTACAATCTCTTCGATTTTTCTGGCAACAAATCACTATTTACACTAATTGCTGCACCTCAGGCAGGGTAAACTCTTCCGTCTCTAAATCACTGAAATTTTGAACAGTTGTTTTAATATCAGGTACCTATGTCAAATTATTTTATTAAGTAAAACCACAGCCTTCTGTGGTAAAATTACAAATTAATTTCATTAATTAATAATAATAATAGCGGTAAAAGCAGTTGAATTTGCTGATATAAAATTATATTCATTTCTTTCCTTGCGAAATTCTTTCAAGTTTTTGTTGTTTCACCTTCTGTAAAGTCAGGATTTACAGTGGACCAGTTTCCAGTGCCGTGCAGAAGTGTATTTTTAAATCATTTTTGTCTGCTAAGCTAAAAGGTCGATATCACACTAGGATACCGAACAAGAAGCCATAACAACGCAACCAGCAGGGTACTAAATCAAAATATATTTAGTAAAGTAAAATTTATTATTATGCATTCTTCAAAACTCGACACCATTAGGCTGTTGGGATTCCTATCGTTATTCCGTAAATTATTTCATTCTTGTATGCTTTGTACCATTGATACGGGTCGCTACATTTAAAAAAAAATGTCTCTTTTGAGCTATGCATATCAAGCTAATTAATTTAATAAACGGTTTCATGATACAGCTGTGATGAAGTAGTAATAAAACATCGTGTATGTAAAACAATTTTGTATAGATGGAATACCTATCATAGTAATGTACAGGAAGATTGAAAACCAAACACAAGTGGAAGAAAGGAATTGATTATTACAGCTACCGTACTGGGTATTTTTATAAAACATAATATTCATTGTGTACAATATTTCGATGTATATAATCATTAATGAACGATTATTTTGGCAGAAATATTTACCTAAATGGAAATTACCTACCCCAAAACCATAAATTGTATAACCACGTGAACTGCATAAAGTAATCAAATGAGAAGAATATACGATCGAACTTAAATGAAAAATTTTTCAATATTTTTGTAATTACTCCTGGTGCTTAAGTTACATACATATTTAATAACTGCAAAAAATAAAGCTGGACTCTTCACAATTACGTAATATTTTACATGAAGTGAAATGGTGAAGCAAATACTGCGAGTGATCGTTATTTTCAAATATATAAAATCGTTTTTTCAAAATGCGCTTTTCATTCTAAGTCTTTTTAATTAAACAGGCGTATGCTAGAGTCCACCTTTCACTTGCAATAAATCGGGAGGCTGGAGAGTTTAACGAGTTTACTTTGATATATTTAAAGTAATAAAACACATCAAATTTAGAAACAGAGAAAGTAAAAAGTAAATAATATTACGATTTTCAAAATCAGGAGGATTAGGGTACGCTGACTTTGTAGGTAAAGACTGTCCTGTGTCCCTCGTATTTCCAAGAATTCAAGGGAATGTTCTATTATTCAAGATTTTCCCTGCTTTTGTAATTTTTAATTAAAAAGTGTTGAAGTTCTTGATAAATCCAAATACGGTGGAACTGTCTAATGATTGACAGACAATGCTGACGCTATAAATTATTATTTCATTAGGACTAGAAAAGTTGGAAGAGTAGATTTTTCCAGCCCAAAGGGAAATACAAAGTGGCACAAAAAAGTTTTGGCAGTTTAAATGCGTCCTAATGGTCGCTTGTGCGTCCACTAGAAGATACAACGAAATCATCGATAAATTGGAATTTCTCATCCCAAAATATCCCCGGTGCGAAATTTCACGAAATTAGCTCGGAGTAGTCGAAAGATATTAAAGAAAAATAAATGTTATTTATTTTTTCAACTTTGACGCCCTGTAACTCCGTTATGATCAATTTTTGGACTAAAGCAAGTTTAGTTCAATCGACTGACATGATAAATTATCCGTTTACTTCATTCTCCTTTGAATGGACCAATGAAATAGAATTATTAAATATAATCATTTCTTTGTTTTCTAAGAAATGGGCTTTATTCTTTATTAGAATTCTATATACCATTATAAGACCATTGTATACTATATGTGACAGTTAAACAGGTGAATATTGGATATAAAACGCTTATTGCTAGCATAGTTGTATAGTGACTATAAATCTTATTCTTTATTAAATTATTGTATAACTAGTATACAACGTTTTTTATACCCTTTACGAAATAATAGCAATAACTGTTATTAAAGTGTTCCATATCGTTATTAGAACATCTAGTACTGGTTATAAGTTTTATAATAATAAATGTATTAAACTGTTGTATACTCTGTATGAGTTAAACACATATGACATTAAGTTTTCAAAAATTTTATTGGATAACTGTAATTACA
>NW_019426074.1:678730-735088 GCF_000390285.2 Anoplophora glabripennis
ACAACAGTTTAATACATTTATTATTATAAAACTTATAACCAGTACTAGATGTTCTAATAACGATATGGAACACTTTAATAACAGTTATTGCTATTATTTCGTAAAGGGTATAAAAAACGTTGTATACTAGTTATACAATAATTTAATAAAGAATAAGGTTTATAGTCACTATACACTATGCTAGCAATACGCGTTTTATATCCAATATTCACCTGTTTAACTGTCACATATAGTATACAATGGTCTTATAATGGTATATAGAATTCTAATAAAGAATAAAACGCATTTCTTTCAGTGTATACACATTATTCTAGATAAACAGTTTAATAATCCCATTTCTTTCCGTCGAATTTGATGAATAAATGTGAAAACAATTCAACTTGTCCGTAAATTCTACGACATTTGGTGCATATTATGAACTGTTGTTTAAAAACAAGTACTCTTCATGGAAAATTGCATTTGTCTTACCTTACCTAAAAATAACTCGCCTAGTAGCTTGCTATCGCCAATCGACAAGCATTACCCCTACAATGTAAAACATTTTAAGAGATTTTTTCACTATCAGTCTTTCTTGCCTCATAGCCAATCTGGATTTATACCATTACATAGCTGTACTACATCACTGCTGAAAGTGACTGATGGCATTCTATTAAGTTCTGATAAGGGTCAATATAGGCTCTTGTCTTATTAGATTACTCAAAGGCATCTGACCGCATTAACTATCGGTTGCTTTTGGTAATAATGCCTATCAGGATTTAAATCGAAATACTATAATCTTAATGGAATACTACCTTAGGCAAAAAACATACTGTCAGATTGAGAAATATTTATTCATAAGCATTAAATATTGTTTCATTCTGGGTACAATTCTCTCTTGCATTTATACTGCGAATTTAGTAAAAATAATTATCGTTTAACACTGAATATGAATAAATAAAAAAATATTTTGTTTGGACCCAAAAATAAACTTGAAAACATGGATTAATTAATTAATTAATTAGTTAATCGTTAATACAAGAATTCATTATTATAATTGGGTATTAATAATTATAATAATAATATCTATACCCCTCAGTCTAGTCTCAGGGACTAGCTCAGAAGTCGAAGACTTCTACGGAAGAAGGGGCGACACATCCAGAAGGCCGCATTTGCGCTCAGGAACGACTTACATTGGTAAACTCTAACCATTCAGTACAGGAATGAACTAAACCTGGAAAACCTCATTAATTTAGTCATAAATGGACAAACGCCGACCGGAATCAATCAATGCATAAATCTGCGAGATTTATGTAAACCAACTCTCTTCCACCCTACCATATCCGCAAAGATGGTGCCTAATTCGATCGAACCCATGACAATGGCATTTATGGATTTAAGTATTGACGATCTAAATTCTTTAAAATAGTGTTAATATGTGTATAAAAATGGCATTTATAGATCGAACCAAATAGCCACAAAGGTATGTTGAGAAACGACGAGCTCATCCGTTGATGATATTCGAGTCATCTTATGGACATTAACCATGAAATAAACTTTTTGTCGTTTTTCATTATGTTTGAAACTTTCCAATGTATAGTTTCTTGTAATTTCTCTTCAAGTCACGATGTAGAAGTTAAATCTTGTACTGGATCCTGTTCACCTATTCTCTAGCCTATTCTGGAATACGGGGATATTGATTGGAACACTACCAATAACAATAACTGCATAACATGCATTATAAATTAATAAAAAGCACTCTTTTGAATGGGACACTAGAATCAGTAGTATCCCAGTGAGAGCCTGGCGGTTGAAAATCATTAACACAGCGTTATTTTGATTAATATACCGTTGAATATTGAAAATTAAATAGGAGCTATTGCACATATGTACAATTTTAAGTAACTTCAAGCTATGAAGTTATTACTTAGCATTTTCAACATGTAGTTATTGTAGTGATGAATACCTCAAGGCTCTGATCTTGGACCATTACTTTTCTTAATATATACAAATGATTTCATGAATTCGTTAAGTGATGACGTATTAAGTATTTTATTTGCTGATGATATAGCATATCAATAAGAAATAAAAACTTATTATACTTACTAGAAGATATTTTTAGTTTTCAGTCTAATGTCCAGAAATGGTTTACTAGTAACAAACTCTCTTTAAATATAGTAAAACTGAGACCATGGTATTTACCAGAAGAGAAATTGATAGTGATATAAACACACATTTTGTTGAATTCCTAGGTGTATATTTGGATTCTAAATATATATTTGCAAAAAAATCTCTAAATATATTGTTATATCCCTTTGAATGTATGAATAATTTGTATGATTTGATTTTATTTAATTTTGATTTTAATTAAAATTTTGAGTTTTGAATTTTTATTTTGAATTTTGCCCAGGCGCCAATTAAGATCTAGTCTTAATAATGTTGAGATCTATCTCACTCTTCCTCTCAGGGTGTGTTTCACTTTGTTATTTATATGAAATGAAAATTACTAGTTTCAATACAAATTAACAAATATATTACAAATATGGAGTTTCTTGACAGTTGACAAATTTTTATATCTTATATCTAATTTAATTTAGAGGTGGAAATTTATAGTCGACTTTTATTGTTTTAATGAAATTACGAATTCGTACTAGTACTGGTGGGATTGTTAAAATTTTTAAATAGAATTGTTAAATCTGAATTTTTTAATTGGCCAATTTAGTGTAGCTACAACTCACAATTACACGAAGATGCGAAGTTGGTCCTATATCCGTCTGCTGGATGGGGTGACCTCGTTCTGGGTTGGTGTGGACTACAGCTGATCTGGATACGCCAAATTTCCTACCATATAATTATATCTCCACTGGTAGTTTATCGGAGCACTTTTTCGTAGCACTTCACTATACTTGTTGGAAATTTATTTCTTACACATTTGACTACAATAATTTATAATTCCCATTAAATAAACTCCAGTGAACGTTTGTACAATTGAGAAATTATGACTGGTGGCAATTTTGATGCGTTTGACAGTTGTCAAAAATTTCAGTCACTAACTTGAAACCAGGTAACGAATTAAATAATTATTTACACTTTGCACAATCTTTTGTTTTTTTTCAGGAAATTTTAATGATGTGGACTGTTCGATGAATTATGGAAGACTGGCCACCTAGAAGCCGTACAATAGTTTTAATAACTGAATGACAAAACACTATGTTGTCATGGAGATATAAATTTGGAATTTCATGAAATTTTTACTTTGAAATTGTGCCTTTATGCTTGTACTATACAACACGACACTGATGTATTTGATTTCTACACATTTTGCTGAAAATTTTGATACCTAATTCTTTATACTACGATTATATTTGAGGTTATTATAGATTTTCGCTATTTTATCAAAATTTGTGCAAATTACGTTGTTAAATTTAATTCCATGCCACTAGTCTTGTTTCTTAACACTTATTTAACATTACTTTCACTATTTTATACAGTTATATGATATACAAATCGTCTAATAATGAAATTATTTTAGGTACACCGTTCTTTGACATTTAGTACTGTTTTTACACTATGTGGAATGTATATCAGGATGCAAATACAGTCTTGGATGCACAGAAAGTCTTTTGAACACAGTACAAGTCATTTTACATATGAAAAGTTTTATTTATACAATAAATTTTTACATAATATCGCGTCAAGGGTTTGACATTTCGAAAATCGCTATCAGAGTCATATACAGAACTTTAATTTTGATTCCACTCATAAATATCAATGAAAGGTATGCTAAACTTTACTTATAGTCTTATTACAAGGTTTCTATTTATAAGTGTAATGTTAATTCGTTCTCCTAGAATTCTAGCTGTCAAAATCTTGTTTATTTAAATTTCCCTAAACCAGTGCTTCTATCTATTGAAAATATTTACAGAATTGTACTGGGTGATACATTTTAATTTTCTAGTACATATTCTTGCCTTTGTTAAGCTTTTTAATTGAAAATTTTATATTGTAACTTTATTTTGACATATGGATTTTCTCATGTAGCGATATTTGCATTTTTGTGTATAAAACTTATACTATGTGCTAAATTATATTTCTCATTTCATAAATATTTAGTGTGACACATCCCTGCTGATAGAGTTTTATCTCTCAACGTTTTAATTTTGAAATTTTCATGTATTGAGTACTTGGTTCTCGTTCTTGGCCCTTAATATCATAACAATATGTATTTATAACGGAACCTGGTCAGCAATGTATTATTAAATACTTAAAATTTACTTATTATAGTTTTATTCATTCTAGTATATCTTCTTACACTATTCTCGTCTGGGGTCTTGCAACTACCTACCAGAGAAAAGCTGTTAGAATTATAACTGGATTGGGACTTAGAGAAAACTATAAGGAACAATTTATTAAATTAAATATACTTACATGCATATACATATTACAGTGTCTCATGTACGTAAAAGAAAATCTGAGCTTATTTCAGACTAGAAGTGAATTCCATGCGTATAATATTAGATCACGAAACAATCTGGCCACAAATTTCTTGAGATTGGCATAATACATATTTGAGTATACGTCTCTATAATGCTTTACCAATGCATATAAGAAATCTGAACAATAAAGTTTAAAAACAGAATAAAGCAGTTTTTTGTAAGTAATGTTAATCTAATTTAATGTATTGTATTACCCCTTGTATATTTGTTATTATATTTTATTTGCGATTTTAATTATGCACATTTTTTTACTATTTTATTGTTTTATTATAGGTATAACTATTGTTCAGTCTATGACCTATTTTATTTTGTTTTAATGTGTTTCTTTCTTTCTTTCTTTCTTTTTTCTGTTTTGACGTGTATAAATATTTTGTGTAATAAAATAAAATTAAATAAATAAAATAACATCAAAATTCGAGTTAAAAATAACGTGGATTACCGTGATATTTCAATTGTTATTCGACTAAAGGTTAAGGTGTCAAGTAAACGTTATTTTAACGTTCGTGTTCTCGCTGGAATCGAGCTGTTGCAAGGGACTTTTGAAAGATATCCATTTTCTTCATGAACATGTACAACGTCAACCTCATGCTCTCTTGCATTTATTGCACTAATTTTATTTTATTATCTTTATTGTTATCGCCTTGGATCTTCGAAGAACCCTTTGGAAGGGCATAGATTTAGGAATGAAAAAATCAAATTAAGGACGTGCTACACTGCTGTAAAGCATTTCTCAAATAGATAATAAAATATAAACCAATATATTTCTAACAATAAGTAAAGAAAAAGCTTAAATGTAGAACAAACTCTGAACTTTAAACATAATTATTTTAAATTTTAATATAGTATACGGCCATATAATTAAAATTTAATATACGTTGGTTTAGTACTCACTACTTCTTTATTTGATATTTGGTGTATTGCGGCTTTTGTCAAAAGCTTGTAGTGGTTTCTATAACAACTTTTCTTTACGTCGTAAACATACACGTGCTGTTCATTGACTTGTACTGTAAACGAAAACAGACGTATCATATTTCATAACATCATTTTGATACATACATAAAAAATAGATGAATGATTATGGACGGAATATAGTTTTATAGTCTGCAAGAATAATGTGTATCTCTTTAATTTCCTCTAAGTTCAACTAAATTATATTTTGCTTGTTAAACCCATTTGTAGTTGTTTTTAGTAAAGATACCATTTCGAATGAACCCTTTCCACGCTTCTGTTACTATCAAAATGCTTCATCGTAATGTTCATTTACATTATTGGTGTTGTACGTTTGCACTGTTTTGCTTCAGCTTCTAAATTATAATTCAATTTGCATTTAATATATCTGTACCCTATTGCATGCGACGGTAATATTACCACACATCAGAATTACGCCACTAAAACGTACATAACAGCTTCATATATTTGCGACTAATTGTGGTTTATAATACCACCGCAGTAATTAATTTACTAACTAAATGATACAGCCTAATATTGATAATAAATGTATCAGATTAGTTAAGCTGAGTATTAAACCATTACGGATGTGTATTTATGATTTGAATAATTCACACGGGGTGTACGCGATTAGAGTAAAATTTTCAATAAAACCAAACAGTGGTTTTTAGGATAGGTTATGAATTGGAATAATATAGAGCTGGGTACAGTGTAAAAAAAATTCAGTCAAATTCATTCAATTTTACTCAATAATGTATCAATTTCTGTCCACACTCAATTGAGTGAAATATATTGGTATGAGCACAAATAAAATATTATTAGTGATATTATTGCAACAGAGTGATTTACTCAAATCCGAGTTTCTGCTATTAAGTTAGTAACTTTTGACTCTATTCTAAGTTATGTGAAACCAATTAAGAGTTGACTTTTTCTCTATGATTTAAATTGAACCATTATTGAGTAATTTCGTACTGTGAAAATTGCCAAGGGGGGCAGCGTCTCAGAACCGCCGCTGCTTCCATTTCATTGATACATATCTGGAGTGATTTTGCACCACGTTATATTATTATCTTTAAATTTTAGTTTAAGTATCATTGTGATAAACTACTAAGCTGCCACAGTGGTTTCTACACAGATCTGTTTTAGAGACAATATTTTAGATTTCTATTAAACGAATTGGTTAACTGATCGGACGAATAGATTGCCATAAGCCTATACCTATTGTATGTTACAGATACGTAAGTAGGTAGAGGTAACAATTTAAGTATCCGTTTATTTAACCAAATATTAATCGAGACTCAATATATTATTGCTTTTAATTATTGTAAACAAACCACTGCATTTAAACATAATTTTCACCAAAATAACCTGATTAACGGACTTACGCCATACACCACACCACGAGATGACCCGTTAAAGGCGAAAGAAAACTATTAAACTGAAATAAGTATAAATACGAAATAAGGTATTTAATCAGAAAGTTTACCTACCTTTAAAAATCTTAAAAATATTTGTATACAGTTCTGAATCACCCAGAACTTATCCAAAAAAAAAATTCTGGATTTACAGGGGACCCTTACAAATACAATTTTGTAAAGAAAAAATCAAATAGGTCAGTTCGAAATTGATTTAAAAATACACTTCTGCACGGCACTGGAAACTGGTCCACTGTAAAACCTGACCTCGCACAATGCGACCGGTATGGCGGCGTGATAAAAACGGACAAAAACTTTCGCAAGGAAAGAAATATGTAAATAGAATTTTATCGCACCTATTTTATATCGGCAAATTCAAATGCTTTTGCCTTTATTAATTATTAATAAAATTAATTTGTGTTTTTAAATAATAAAATCATTTGACATACCCGATGCTGCAACAGCAATTGTTCAAAATTTTATCCACTCACGTGTAAACACATTTGGGTCCGTCTTACTCACTTTCTACGAACTAACACAAATGATGTCTTGCTTCACCATAACACAAATACTTCACCATAATACAAATGTTGTCTTGCTTCACCATAAATTAAAACGATATCCATCAACTCTGAGTTGCTATACACGCAAGCCATTTTTGGCACTAACTATTAAAAAACTGATGTAAATACCACAGATAACAGGTAAAAACTACTGCAACGACGGATTTCAGTATTAGTAGTCACATGGCTCTCCACGCGTATTGCGAATGACGCTAGAGACTACAGTTGTCCAGATGTGTAGTGGTTTAATGTGCTAGAACTTCAATAATTTTTTTTCAGAAACTATAAAGATTTTGCAAAAATTTTTTTTACAATATTGACTCCATTTCTCATGCCGCATCTATTCCCAAATTTTTTTAGATAAGTTGTGAATCACCCTGTATGATATATAGAGGAAAAAAGGATTTCTCGATTTCTTGATAAATCTATTGTCCCAATTAAAAATGATATCAAAAATATTATTTGGATTGTCATACAAGAAGTGTGCATATTTGAGAAACAATATTACTATTTCTTTTACTGAAAATTAAGACATATACGGCAATGTACTTGTCCAAAAACAGCATAAATGCATGCCATCTGTTACTATTTTTATAAAAAAAATTGGCAACCGCGCTGAAATCCCTTTTCACGAGGTATGAAGATGAAGAAGCTATCAAAAACACGGTAGCCCATAATAATAATAATAAAGTTTTACTTCATACTTATGTAATTTAAATGTGTAGAAACTAGTAATAGGTGTCATGTGTATTTTTTTAGATTATTACAGGTATAAAAATGTTATGTGATTCAAATACCTTCGTCGCAAAGCTAAAACCATCCCAGATTGGGAAAATATAGATCCTCGTAAAAGTATGACAATTTGTTGTCATTTAACATTAAAGCCTAATAAAAACGTTTGACAAAGTCATTACGTGTCGCGGGAAAACCTATAAATTTGCCCATAACATTGCCAATAACTGTGAACGAGGTAATAGCGATTTCATACTCTTCTAGTATAAATCTGCGACAATGTGGCTAATGCTCCTGGATTGCACGGCTTTATTACAAATTTTATGGATACAGCGGCTCCTACTTCTATAGCCTGGTATACACCTCGATGTCAAAAGTCACTTTACACGTCGAATACAAAAGCAAGCGCTCAATTTCGAAATAAGTGTCTGGCTATAAAATATCGTAAATGAGAATTGAAATATCTATAATGTAAGTCAGTTTATACAAACACTTGCAACTTATGAAGATGATCTTAATTAATGTATAAAATATATTAGAGTTATACTCTTTCCGAAGTCAGTTGAACATATATAAAAACGCCTGGTAATAAAATTTAATGAGTTTCATAGTCATCCCTAAAAAAGTTTTCTGCTAAAGGTAAAAAATTATAATAATTTGTATATAATGTGTAGAAAATTTCTATTATATGTTCATTTGGCCAACAATATATTTTAATTATTTATGTCCTCAAAAAGTTGTATTATATTGATGGTAAATTCGTTTTGTTAAAAGGTCTCCAAAATGCCATGTTGTAATAATATAATAATATTAGTAAACAAAATATCCCTCTTATTTCTCCCTTTCGCAATTGCAATATGAATGATTAATAGAAGGTGCCTATAATAAATTAAAATTACCTGATTTACACCAAATCAACTGCTGAGATTTATTGTCCAGTCGCCCAGTTCGGCTGTCTGTGTATGCCGTTTGTCCGCGCGCGCATTCTTCAACTGGGTGTATACATTTCTACCACCTCCACGTTTAGTTCAACCAGACCTGTATATGGGTATGACTAAATAAATATGGGAACAAGTTTTTCAAATATTTCAATGCCGAGTTGCTGCGTCAGCAACCGAACCTGGTACATACTGCGAACCTCTCGGTTCTTCAATTGATATCGGAAAAACTATACTGTATTGTCCGGAGCTGATTTTCTGTCTGAACGTCGAAAATTACTTCTGTCAAAATTTTGAGAAAAATTGTGATAGGGCCAGTCCGTTTCTGGACACCTGATAATAGCAAAAAGTTGATTTTACCATCAAATTGTAGAGCTCCATGTGTAATACAACGTACGAAAATTTTATTAAAATATACAGGGTGGTTTCAAAGTTATAACCCTAAACGTTAATTTCTAGGTACCCCTTAGACCCCCCATAACTCCGTTAGGGGGCACATTAGGAAAAAAAATTATAGGAAGGACTAGTTTTATTTTGACCTCCCCTATACACTCCCGAGAGATTAGGAGGTACTTACCGGAGACCCTGTATATTACCTGTTAGTAGTTATTTACACCATAAAGGAGGTAAGTATTATTTACCAGTTGAGGACGATTTTGCACCCGAGCGGAGCGAGGGCTGGCAATGGAGTCCGAGACTGGTATATTAACTGTTGCGTGGTGTGTAACATTTTATCTGCTCCCACAGTTCTTTATGGTTTATGAAATAAAGATTAGGTTTTATTTTTTGACATTTCTTAATCAATTCATTTTGACATTATTCGAAATCTTGCAAAGTTGCCTTGGTTGTTTGGATTTTGTCGTTTCTAATGTGTTTATAAACAAAACTACATAAAAGTTGCAATTTAGCTGGTTTTGATTTATTATTTCTAAATTAGTGATTTTCAAATAGAAAGTGCAGTAACTGCTGCCTACGATTTTTTTTGCCCGAGAAGTCGAAAGTGCGCTACGGACGGGCATATAGAAATTTCAAAGAATGATGCCAGAACAAAAATTTTCTGAAATGTTACAACTAGCATGTTTCATGGAGAAGTCAAGAACTTTAAAGTCTCCGACGAGTTTGTGGAGTGAATACTCAATGATTAAGTCAACTATTTTCATACAGGAACGTGAATATATCAAAATACCCCCAGCTGAGAGTATTTTTGAAACGTAAGAATGACGGCTATACCCCTAAAAAATCAAATATTTTTACAACGACGAAAGTCAACGATTTTCTCGTTCAGGCATTCAATAACACATATTTGCTAATGAAGGTAGTAATGGTCTTAGGCATTGCAGGAGCATGCTGTTCTGATGAGTTATGCAAACTTACTTTGGACGTCAATTTCAAATATTTCGATGACATTATTGTAGTTACAATTCCAGATTCTAAAAATGGTATGTCACGTACGTTTAGAATTACTTCTGGCCTGGGTTTTGTTTCTCACCTAGAAATTCTCAAGAAATATATCAAGATTAGATTGGAAATCAAAACTTTTATGCGTTATCAAGCATCTGTATGCTTGATAACATCTATATGTTATAACCAACCGGTCGGCAAGAATACCCTTTGATTCCTAATAAGATTGCACAGTTTTTGAAACCAGAACATCCTGAAACATATACATTCCGAAGAACATCGGCAACGTTACTGGCTAATGCAGGAGTTGATGTATCGAGAGACATCGTGGGTAGAAATCAGTCACAATTGCAGAAAGTTATGTTGCTGACAATTTAAGTAACAAAAATGAAATAGCCAACAGGATTCTTTACAATGACACTTCAACTCCAGTTTCTAGTAGTACCACATATCTAACCCATATGCGACACTCCTTTGATAAGGCACAGATGCCGCCGTTGACCTTGTCCATTTAAACTGGATGCTAAACGTTGACAGATTGGACAATAAAAATTGATATCTGAAAAAAGTGTTGCCAATTCGAAATATTGAATGAACATGAACATAAAATGCTTACACCTACATTTATCACAATTTTGACTTAATTGATAAAGTGTCTGTCTAACCGGGATGATAAATTAGATAACTGATATATTAAAATAAAATTGCTAAGTGTTCATTAATTTTTTGTTGAAATAAAATACCTAATAACAAATTATACACATATTTAATTTTACATTTTTTATATTAGGAGTTTTACTAACATTTTTATTAATAGATTTTATGTGGTAGTAAATTCGCAGAATTAAAAGTTACTTTATTAAATAGTCCAAAGAAAAATTTGGACATAGATGTTGAACTGGAGGTACATCTTTACATAAATTATAAATGGTGTTTCCTGGGTAGTTACAAATACAATTAGCAATCAAATTTGTTATCTAACTGAATAATGAATATAGAAAATATTTCATTTTAACTTCCAAAAGGTATTACACTAGTTATGTAAATTTGAAATCGTTTTATCCGTGCATTATTAATTCTGGGTGTCCACATTTTTCTATCGACATCTAAAAGAACAATTTATATTATAAAAATTTAATATTTAAACAATTTTTATAAGCAATTTAATATTACCTATATAAAAAGTAATAATCATACAATTGTTCTTCTTTAGGAAACCGAAAAAATGTATATTTTTATTTTCTTTCTTGCATTTCCGATACTGATTTAGATATTCTTTGTAACTGCAAATAATTGTTAATAAAAACGCCAAAGTTTTAAAAATAAATAACTATAAATCCACTGTAAACCACTTTTTAAAACACTTCAATACAGCTAACGGCAACAATGTTTACAAAATGCCCAAAATGGCTATTATATGATTTATACGTAACGTCACTAACATAAACCACACGGAGATAAAACATGTACGGAAATATTCGGGCTTCATCGGTAATGTATTTAATTCGCAGATAAAAACCGTTCATACGTAGCATCATTTTATGGGCAAAATAATCAAAAACTCTATTTTACTCTACAAAATTTATATATACTTAATGTTTTGTATTTCATATTTATTCTGTTTAATGGCGAAATAATAGTAAATCTGAAAATATCATTTTACGTTGTCACACAGCTGTTCTGTTGGGAAATACGCATGCGTTCAGTCCCTTTAACTTGGATGTATCTCCATTCGTGTTACACAAAGTAGCTCTATCTCTCTAAGTGTCGCATATGGGTTAGATATGTGGTTGTACGTCGCATCATGCTGTTTTAATGGATCAGTCAGATAATATCGAGCGTTGACTGACTGAAATGGAGCGGTCAAATAATTTTGAGAAAATTGTGATAGGTAATTAGTAAACGCAAGGGGAATAATTATCCAGATTTTATAATTGTTAATAAATGTAATAACTGTAGAATTGCTGTAAATATTCATTCATAATATTCATAGGGAGGTAAGTTACCTCACTTACCACCCGTTGTCCATAGCGACTTCCACTTCTATGGTAAAATTCGCTTACCTCCTTAAAACAATGTATTTCTATAGTGGGAGCAGACAAACAAATTTTATTATCCATGGTCATTATATAGGAACAAGTATAGATAATCTACTTATTGTTAGAAATAGATACAGGTGAACGAAAATAGATAATTTGTTCATATATTTAAATATATGTATAATACAAAACCTTCATTAAATAATTATATTTACCACATCTAAGTAAAATGTTGACACATAATTTACTGTCCTACTATTAAGGTGTCCTGTCTTTGTCACTAGTACTGTGGATTCTTTTCTTGATCCGGACAAGATGAGTTTAGTCGAACTGTATTAGTACTTTCCACTACGCCCGTAAAATGAAATAAATCTAATGAAACGAACCCTTCAAAGGAAACTGAAATGTAATATTTCTGATGTTAATATATTGCACTAATCTTTATTCAAATTATTCTGTTAACTCCTGGGTACCCTCTCAGGCGCTAAATTCCACGATATGAACTTTAAATTGACTTGAATTTCTTGAATTGAAATGTGCGTTAGCAATGTTGAGTTCGAGTTAATTTTAGAAGTCGGTCGATAAAATTAGAGGTGGAGCATTGGCCCTGTTTATAAGTTAAAACTAAAATGGTACTCATTTGTTTAAAAATAGTCTCATTCAGGGCACACTACTTAAGTTACACTTGGAATAATACAGAGGAATGCCTCGCCATATGTTGCGCATGCAAATGATTGAAACTGTAGAAATAAGACATACATAAATAAATTGTGTCGACGACATGAAGTATCTGCAGCAAATAAATTTAACTTTTAATCTTAACAAGGTCGTCATTATGTCACTATTATGTTTTTAATTTGGTCTCCAATTCTGGGAACTTGTCAAACTTTCTAGTGCTAGTTGAATTTAGTTTGAAGTTTCTCTTGAAGCTCAACTTTACTTGCTGTAGAAGGTATTTATTAGGAGTTTTTGTAATTCTTGTTTTAATTTAAGTTTCAAACATCGAAGTTTTAAAAGTCTAGTTAATTTTATAACAAAATTAGGGCGGGGTTCTGTTGCATTTTTTCTTATTTCTATTTTTAACCGATTTTCGGAGTTGAATAAAAAAAAATATTTCAATATAACCAGGGAGTAAATATCAAATGAACTATACAGGTTGTAAGAAGTATGACTGCCATAAATATGATTAAGTATGTTGCAGGGGCGTAAGATTAACAGTTTTCAAAATACAGCGAGTATTAATATTGGGGAGTTTCATCACAATGTAACAACAGCGCTACACAGCTGATGCACTGCACACCATGTGTGCACGCGGCAGACTTGTCCTACGGAAAAAATTTAAACAACTATTATTGTAAAACATTTAGTAAATTTCAAGACAATTGTTTTCCAGTTTTTATACAGTGTGAATACAAATTGTGGAATATTGCTTATATTTCTTAAAATATTCGTCATATCAAAAACATGTTTTAATAAAAGTGTTAGGGGAAATTATTTCCTGTTTAGTGATATCAAGCAATCTTTCGTATCACAAAAAATGTGGTTGCCAAGGTAACCGACTTAATTTTTTTATACGGCACCATATACTTTTTTGGTGAAAATTACATTGGACCTTGGACATAAGAAAAAAATACAAAAAATTTAAGTTTTCTATGATGCTTTTGACACTGGTTATCAAAATAATTATTAACATCAAGTTAGCCATGCCAAAATTAGAACAATGCGAAACTGTCACTAGCTGTCAGTTGCTTGTAATTGTGTGCATTGTTGCAGTAAACGTACTTTTTTACTCAATTTTCTGTGTACTTAAGTACTTAGTAAGTTATAATGGCGCTTGAATGAATCTTAAAATAGGAATCAAATTATGAATTTGAAAATTATGTAATTAAAATACCCAAATATACACGTCGTCCAAATAATCGTACATTATTAAAAATTGTTTAGGTACTTACCAAAAAGCAAAATTCAGTAATTTTTAAACGCATAAGTACAAAACAAACTACAACATATGCTTAAAATGTTCACCACCATTTTCGATGCACGCACAACACCTTCGAATCCAATTTTCGGGCACTCGCTGGAAAACACCTCAAGAAAAAGAAATAGTGGTATGCAAAAAATACTCCGACACGGTCCAATTCCAGATACCAATACCAACTGAATTGCATATTGCTGAACAGCTTAGTACCTCGTGTTAATCGCCGCGCCGTTGTTACATTGCTCGTTATGAATTTTATCGACTTTTAAATTTTTTACAACGCTAATATTATTTTTTAGAATTAAGCATAAATAAGTTCAAAAACGTGATAAACATTGTATTTTATGGTATTCTATGCACACAGTTATGACAATCTTTCTTAATTAATCGAACTTTTGTACATCAAGTAGAGATTCTGATTTTTTTTTCTCGGAAATGGTTAAGTTTAGGACCCATGTCATATAAGGTTTTTTTGGTTTATTTTAAAGTCGTTTAATATCGTCTGTTAAAATTGAGGCAGCTAACACCCTGTATTTTGATTACGATTTTGTCTGTCTTTAACAATAAAAATTATGAACAAGATAATGTGTATTTTATCCTTAACAAAAATGGTTTATTTTATACAGAGTAAAATAAAGACGTTGCGGCAAACTTTGAAGGCTGATTTTTCTCGTAAAATAAGCAAAAAAAAGTAGCACTTTGTCCTAAAACGATTTTAAGGACTCTATAAATAAGAACTAACAATTGTCGTCAAAATCCGGAGGGTGTTATCTACTAAAAAATGGTTATTTTATTTGTTTTAATAATGAAATTATAGAGAACAGCTACTCTGCGGGCTACATATTCCGTCCAGCATTGAATTATACCCCCAATATCTAGTAAATAGCTAAGATCATTCCTCAGTAGCATCACCAGGCGTAGACCGGTGTCGAATATATTAATTCTCATCAGCATACCATAAGTGAAACCACCGAATCGATATGTTTTGAGTGTAGGTGAGATATTACATATAAAATATACGTCATATCTTAAATATCGTTGCTACTCAGTAACTACTGGCACAAAACATCACTTTGTACATACTGGCAAAGAATGACCTACCACTCTGTAGGTACTATGAAAAAATAACATACTACGCAAAATAAACTTTTCACCCTTTGCAGTAGGTAATGAGTAGTAATGAAATGACGTACGAGGTCTGTTCAGAAAATAACTATTTGACTGGAAAATTGCTGCAGAATTTGGGTTTGATGAGCAAACAATAGAAAAAAAAATCTTGTGAACGTTTCTGAGCAACTCCTTGAACAATCCAATGACGATGAAACATTAATTCAAAGGATCATAACGGTAGCGGTAAGCTGAGTTTACGGTTACAACCTTGGAACAGAAGCACAGTCATCACAATCACGCCCAGTGATGCACGTCAGTTTCGATCCAATGTCAAAGAGATGCTCACTGTTTTTTTTCGACTTTAATTTGAAGTGAACCTGTCCAGGACTGCTTCACGAAAAGTGTGTAAAGTGGGGAGGGGAGCACTTTGAAGGAAACAAGGACCTATAATGTATAAAATTAACCTAACATAACTTAACCTATAATGTAAAAAATTAATAATAAATTTTAAATAAAGTTTGATTATTTTCTGAACAAACTTCGTATGTATGTTAAGGCAACAGAAGTTTGTACTCAGTGACAATATTAAAATTTCAAATAAATTTTCAGCAATTCTATTGTTGTATTTTCATCTACTTCTGAGAGTGGACAAAAATATGTGCTTTCAAATTGAGTTTCTAGGTAAGAAGTAATGTGTTTCTATCATAGGATTTAACATAATATATTACTATTATATTTGTTTTAAAGGAAAATGAAGAGTAGAGAGAATTTATGAGGAAAACTCCGTAGATACTTGAGTTTACCTTGAACACTTTTGTTTGGTACCGAATACGAAATGACACAGAGGTGATAAAAGTCAAATGTTATTTGCGACAATGTTACATATATGTCACTTCAGATACCATAGAGAAGCTATAAATTCAAATTATGCTATATCTAATATAAAACGAGTTGGAATATATATGAAGAATGAAATCTTTATACTCGTATTCCACGGAATATAAAATGGGAAGCATAAAACTAGATCTGCAAAATAAAGTTATTAAACATTTCCTGACTGAAATATCAAAATTTATTTATTTATACATTTTAGTTATAAACGTGTTGAGTTTACATCAAAATATGCATAATATTTTTATATTTTATTTATTTATTATACATTTATTAGTTAAAGCCTTTATAAGTGATGTAAGTGTTCGAGTTAACTATATGTCTGAAACTGAAAAAGCATTTGTGTACAATACTATAATCGATTAGTAACAAAATCTGTTTCATATTACATGGATAATAAAGGAAAAAGGTGAAATAAGCATCATGCATTATTAAAAATGAATGTGCTATTATTTTGAATATACTTATTTGTATTTTTAAGGGATTGAAATTGTTATTGTTGATGTAGAAGAATATTTCAGCTTTCTGGGGTATTCTTTTGTTCTATGAAATTTTAAAATTTTTCTGCTGACAATTATTGTTGACAAAATACAATGGGATAAGGAGGAAGCGCGTGGAAATAATTAAAAAATATTTGTATTTTGATTGGTCCCCCTGCCCTATTTTGTATTGTTTATTTCGCTTCAATACTTAATATAATAAAATATTAACGAATAGTATAAAGTACTTTCTGTGAAACAAAATCAAAAATTAATTACATAATTAAAGCGCTCGATGTTGTTACAAATTTGACAAATTTTTATTTAAAATAAAATGTCAGTTGGTTTAAATATGAAAGTAGATTGATTTTCGTAACTATGAAGTGATTTATTGCTTTTGTTTTAAATTTTTTATTTGTGAGCTTTTTTAACTTTGAGATTTTGGATTAGATAAAGATAGATAGATTGGCCAATTAAAATAGCCCCTGACTGATTTCTTGAAACAATAGTATATGTACTTATTTTTTAATTTTCTGTACCCGAATAAACAGAGAAAAAACTAAAAGTATGCCACAAATAAATTCAGACAGTGTACAGGGTGTACGGCAAGTCGTTACAATAATTTTAGGAGGTGATAGAATACGTGATTTCGAATCGACTAAAACAAACATACCTATATACCAAGTGTTACAATACTTGTGATTAATAATTTTTTAATATTTTTTAATTTAACCGCGCTTTTCTACAATTATTGAAGTGTAGAAGAAAAACAAACCTTTTTATAACAAAACTTTCTATACCTTTTTTAATGGGAATAAATGGATTATTTAATTTATTTAATCAATGAAATCCAAAGTGGCTTCGTTACCTACCTAGAACTTCATAAACATGGTATTTCTACTTTGTAAAAGCGAAGAGTTAAATTTAAATGTGGATTTTATTTAAACTTTTGTGTGTGTAGGTTTATTCAGATATTATTAAAAACTTACCTAAGCAATGCTCTTTTAGTTCTTAGGAAAAGTTTCTTGATAAACATTCAAAAAATTAGGGAAATTAATCTTAACACGTTTAAGTATGCAGGGAGCGCATTCGCCAAAATAGAGGACAGCCGTTTAGTATGTAATAAAAATGGTTTAAGAAATGCAGACATTTGCTGTACAAGAACGCAACTCTTTAGAAAATATTGAAGTTATTAAAATACCGGAGGATTCAAAAAGCTAAATATTTATTTCAATTGCTCAAATCTTAAAAGCTAATTTAAAGTTAAGCCGTAAAAAGGAAAAGAAATGTTTCTATTAAATAGCTTGGTAGGCCATGATAAAACAATTGTCCTTAGTTTCCATAGCAACCGTAAATGTAGATTAACTGTCAAACTATACGTTCGAATCTCAGTTAAAGTGTAAGTACTATTCTTAGACGTTTATTAAAAACCTTTGATAATGACATCATTTTCAAATGCGGAGTATGCCGATATTCTATTTATGTATGGAAGGGCTGATGGAAATGCTGCTGCTGCTCGTAGACTCTACCAAGACAGATTTCCTGAAAGAAGGCTTCCTAATATTCGAGTCTTCATGTACACATATCGTCGAATAAGTGAACATGGAAGTGTCAATCGTCAGGAACCCGGAGCGCGTGATGAACACCACAGGCATTTCCCTGAAATTGACGAACAGATATTGGACGCAATTGCAGAAGATCATACATTAAGTATAAGGCAAGTCGCCCGCCAGTTGAATTTATCTAAATGGAAAGTTTGGTCAGTATTAAGAAGCGAAAATAAATATCCATTTCATTATACACCCGTGCAGGGTTTAGAGGAATGTGATCCTGCGCGAAGAATGAATTTTTGTCGTTTTATCTTAAATGCTGATATTGAGGAGATACTTTTTTTTAAAAGCATATTATGGAGTGATGAGTCCAAATTTTCTAGAGAAGGAATTACCAATTTTCACAATCTCCATTATTGGAGTAACATTGGAGAAAATCCTCATTTAAAACGAGACCAATTTTCAAAGAAAATTTAGCGTGAATGTTTGGGCAGCTGTTATAGGCAGAACGTTAATTGGACCGTATTACTTACCAGATCATTTAAATGGAGACAATTATTTGCATTTCTTAAGAACAACTCTTCCTGATATTTTAGACGAGATTCCGTTAAATGTTAGAAATAATATCATATTCCAAAATGATGGTTGCCCAGCACATTGTCGAATTACCGTAAAGGAGTTTATAGATGAACAGTTTCCCAATCGTTGGATTGGGAGAAATGGACCAATTTTATGACCCGCGAGATCTCCTGACTTAACTCCCCTCGATTATTATGTGTGGGGACGAGCAAAGGAATTAGTCTATGCAGTACCAATTTTTACTCGGGTACAATTAATCGAAAAAATCAACACTGCATTTACACAAATGAAACAAGATATTTTATTAGGAGTTACTACAACTGAGATGAGAAGACGAGCATGGTACTGTATTAGAAATAGAGGGTCACATTTTGAAAATAAAAGATAATTGCAATACTTATTATCTACATTAGACTTTTTTTCATTATGTTTATAATCGTAAAATTAATAGGTACTCATAAATATTTGCTTTTTGCACTTTGAATTAGCTTTTAAGATTTGAGCAATTGAAATAAATATTTAGCTTTTTAAATCCTCCGGTATTTTAATAACTTCGATAATTTGTAAAGAGTTGCGTTCTTGTTAGCAAATGTCTGCATTTCTTAAACCATTTTTATTACATACTAAACAGCTGTCCTCTATTTTGGCGAATGCGCTTCCTGCATACTTAAACGTGTTAAAATTAATTTCCCTAATTTTTTGAATGTTTATCAAGAAACTTTTCCTAAGAACTGAAAGAGCATTGCTTAGGTAAGTTTTTAATAATATCTGAATAAACCTACACACACAAAAGTTTAAATAAAATCCACGTTTAAATTTGACTTTTCGCTTTTACAAAGTAGAAATACCATGTTTATGAAGTTCTAGGTAGGTAACGAAGCCACTTTGGATTTCATTGGTTAAATAAATTAAATAATCCATTTATTTCCATTAAAAAAGGTACAGAAAGTTTTGTTATAAAAAGGTTTGTTTTTCTTCTACACTTCAATAATTGTAGACAAGCACGGTTAAATAAAAAAATATTAAAAAATTAATTATCACAAATATTGTAACACTTGGTATATAGGAGTGTTTGTTTTAATCGACTCGAAATCACGTATTCTATCACCTCCTAAAATTATTGTAACGACTTGCCTAGTAGAAAATATACCCATACATCCGTTTCATTTTAATCAGTAAAGTACCAAAATATTTTGCAAAATATCAAAGCAAATTTGTGACATGTAAGAAAATAGAAACAAAAAAGCGACAAATAATTTAATAATTTGTTTTTGAATATGACTCGTAAAACTCAAATTTTTACTATTTTCTCTAGATAGAAAGGCGAAAAAGGTGGTACAATGTTACCATTACCTATACATTGTGGCATACGGGTATAAACTAAAAGTAAAATGTATCAGAAATATATAGGTTGACACTCTATTGATTTTTAATATTCTTGAAAAACATATGGCACAATAGTCATACCAGGTTATGTTGTTTTAGGTGAAAAATTAAAAAAATAATAATAGTAATACATTTTATATTAATTAATGTTTAAAAATAGTATATTACGTAATAAGTGTTGTAAAAAGCATTTTACGCACGAATGGAAAAGTTACGTACGACGCCGCGTAACGGCGAGTGCGTAATTCTATGAGTGCGTAATTGCATTACACCACGTATTACGTACTATACTTTACCTACGACCACTACTTTAAATACTTAAAAACACACCGTCTGCGATCAATGCAAGATTCCTATTACGTCGTACGGTAAAAAAATCGCACAGCTTGGTAAAAAAATCGTACAGTTTTCCTAGCAACCGCCTAGCAACGGTCAATACAAACAGTATTGTATTGACCGTTGCTAGGCGGTTGCTAGGAAAACTCTGCGATTTTTTTACCGTACGTAATAGGAATCTTACATTGATCGCAGACGGTGTATTTTTAAGTATTTACAGTAGTGGTCGTAGGTAAAAGTATTTATTCAACACTTGTATATAATCATACTATAATTTTTTGGGTTTTAAAGGAATATTGTGGCCTATAACTCACCAGTGACTAGTGAGTTATAAGTCATAAATTACTAGTTAGTTATGAAACCCTTGATTACAGACACAATTTAGGCTGACACTAGCATCCTTTGTAATATTTAAAAATACATTCATTTCGTTAAATTACTTTTTCTGACATTGACAACTTGAAATTTTAAGTTACTTTTATTTATTATTAAAACGAAATTCTATGAAAGTGTTGGATACAATTTTGTATGACACTCGTCTGTTACGTCATGTAAGTCACTTAGGACTCGGCCTCGGGGGCTAAACATCTCCCAGCGTGACTTATACGGTTCGGAAAGTCCCCATGGTTCATCGGCCGTTACGTAAGAGCGATAAAGTAAGTCATAGAAATCCGTGCGATAGAGAAGGATGGCTATAATGAAGGTGTTTATAGTCACCGCTCGTTTCGCCCTTCCACAAATAATTCCACTTGTAATTCAGCGACCGGTGGTCATCTTTGTTTTCGTCGTTTGCCTTTTCTGTAATAGATGTCACTACTTACACAATTCCGACTTCGGTATTCCGATATGTTAATACAATCCGTTAACAGAGGGCAGCACAACGCGTAACAAAGACAACTTTTTACAGTAGCTAGGAGATACTTCTGTTTGTAAATCTAGTGACCTTGTTTCCCCTACTGAGAAGTTATTCAAATGGAGTATAGTGCTCAGCTGCATTTAAAGTTTATTTAATTGTTATTTAAGTATACTTTTTAAAATGACTTAAAAATCCCAAGAAATTAAGCAAAATTCTCTTATTTCCCCAATTCCAAACAATTCTCACCTTAGAGAAATTGTGCTGCCCTCTGTTAACGGGTTGTATTAACATATCGGAATACCGAAGTTGGAATTGTATAAGTAGTGACATCTATTACAGAAAAGGCAAACGACAAAAACAAAGATGACCACCGGTCGCTGAAGTGGAAGTGGATCTTATTTGTGGAAGGGCGAAACGGGCGGTGACTATGAAACGCCTTCATTATAGCCATCCTTCTCTATCGTACGGATTTCTATGACTTACTTTACCGCTCTCACGTAACGGCCGATGAACCATGGGGACTTTCCGAACCTGTACATTCCGTAACACACTAGTACCATACATAACTATAATTTAATTCCACTACTCACCTTTATCTGACATAAGTTAGTATTAGGTCGCAATCAATCAATAAATATACCTACCCATAAAAATAAATATAATATAATACTACAGCGTCCTTATGATTACGATATTTCAGTGATATCCGCTTGTTTAAAATTTTCCGTAATAATAATTGAAATATTTATGTAACAGTATTTCACTTCTGGTAGTAACAATGCGGTAAAACGAAGGAGAAATATTTTCAGCAATATTTATTTTTTATTCAAATATGTTCTGCAGATACACAATACCTTAAATTAAAAATTAACTACTTCCGTTTTTTTTTTCAATATACGGGTATGTTTCGGTATTCATGTAGATTTTAAACCTTACTTCAGTTATTTTATTCCCTTCATAATGGTAATAAAATCAACAATGATATCGTTGAAATACGTGTATTTGTTCTTACTGAAGCGAGGTAAATATTACCTTTTTCCAAACATGAAGCCTACATAGAAAAGGTGCAGATTTAATAAGACAAGCAAACGTAGCATAATTACCGTCTTGATAGAATTGTACATTTTTAAAAGCACATGTATGCTTACATAATAATAACGCATGTATTAATCGTTTCTTTTGTATTTCAGTTACTGTTCACTCACGTCTTTAATAATATTTCTCTGCCAAAATTAAAGAATATAAAATATCTCTATAATTGTGAATCTTTGAGAATAAATCCTCATAAGATATAAAATGCCTCCTCTTAGAGTTCTCTCGAGAGCTTCTTATTCCGAATTGGGATGTTTCAATTATCTGCCAATTCCGCAGACAGATGAGCGGAGTATTCGTAGTTCACGAAGCAAAAGTAGCTACTAAAGTCTCCCAGACATCTTACGTTCTCCAAGTTATAGGGTCAAATACCGATAAACTATTCAGATACAAGACCATCAATATTTATTTTATACCTTCGTCTTTTCTCTTTTATAGTTACTTCCGTTTTGACAGATATATTAACTGTTACCAGCTCAATTCAGCATTAGACTGATTACTGGTTTAGGAAGCAGCAGATAATGAGTTCACATTGCATATTGAATCTTAAGCCATAGTCACTTTAGGCAGATTTACAGATTACGTACGAAATAGTACATATTTATTCCGCTACTAAATGATTGGGACTGATATAATGCTGCGAAAGAATCACATGATTGACTAATAATAAAGTTGAACGTACGCTACAAGGGCTTGAGGATATGATATTCCCTTGAACTAAAATCGGTTTGCTTGGAGCATGACGTCATGTGAAGTGATTGAATTAACAAAGTATATACTAATAGTCTATAGTTACATATATAGTACATAAAAATAGTTTTAATATTTAATTTATTTAGTAATTTTTATGCAGTTTTTGAAGCTCTTTCTTGGATTCAAACACATTTGGCACAAAATTTGCTAGGTAGGACATCTTTACTTCACTTTAGAACGCATACTACACAAAAGTCATAATAAAAAGATAGCTCCCGATAGTCCGACACAGATAATATCTACAAATCGTTATTTACTCTCCACATGACGTCATAACATGGCCGCGGGATACTTTGTATCATATAATCTTTGTATTATGACTCACATAAGGCTGCTGAAAGGTTGAAATTGCTGCGACTGAAATACTTAAAGGGGCCTAAAAGTGAACTTATTTGAAAATCATACTCATTTTCCCAAATTTTTATTTTAAATGTGACCAATTAGTTATTTATACATACTTATGCTGAAGTTCCATAAAATAGATCTATTTCCAATAAGTTCATTAAAAAAACATCTAGAAGAATTTCGTAGGGACAGCATAATATTATAAATAATTCACTTGGAACAATTTCATTCGATGTATATATTATAGGAGTATAATATTTTAAGATAAGATTAGACACTTTATTTAATCTTATTACAAATCTGTAGGGTTAAAAATTATGAAGAATTAAAAATATTTCATCAAAAATGTTGTATATTCCGCTGAATACAGTAGCATACAATCTATATATACATTTTTTAAAATATCTACGAGTATACTTACTTTGGTCTGCTGCGTAATTTAAGATAAAGTCTTATGTACAGATCTTTTATAGTCACTCAGTATTTTATTTCTATGTCATTTACGTTTCCTTTAATCGTATTCTCCAGAATTCATTAAGGTAAAACTAATTAGTTATATCCGACAGCGCCACTCGCGGATATCTGGAATCTGTCCTCCCTAAATTCAATAAAAAGCATCAAGACGGAGACATAACTAATTCAAAACAAGGAAACGCATGAGCTTTCCATCTAACTCTAGAAAAGATTCACTCACTTAATTACTTTTCCTTTATAGCTACGAATTTAAAATAAATATTTTGGATCATTAACATTGGTTGTGTTTTATGATTTAGAAGTAAGGTGCTGTTGATGCAAACGACTTTTATTGCGGCTATAAAAAATCGAAATTTGATTTAGATAAATTCGAATGTTAAATTTAAAAGACATTTAGGTTGGATCGGTGCCTTTGTGATAGACTGTTTCCAATAAAATGGGCACCAAAATCAGCCTTATATAAAATATGTATTACTTCCCATAATGTTTATAAATATTGTCCCAAAATTCATGCAAGAAGTAATTTTGATAAAAAACCAAGATTAAAAATTGTAATTTTTTTATTGATTCATAAAGTATTCAGTATAGGGTCATGAATGGAATAACATATCGGGTAAATGGCCTCCACAGCTTTGCTGGCACATACGCACTCTTCTACTGATACCGACCATATTTTGTACGAGAAAAACTGTAACTGTAACTGTAATCTGTCACGCTGTCTTTCTTTTTTCGTTGGCAACACTTTATCGCACAAATGGTGCAAAATTAAAATTTTGCATGAATTTTGGGACTCCTGATATATAGGTACTATATATTTTAAATATTGGATTTTTTTAATTCAGCTATCAAACTTCTAATTCTAGAAATTGATAGATAATATTAACACAATAAATTCAAATGAACTAGAGACCAATTCCGACTCCTTACGAAGCAGCTTGTGTTTTTAGCTGTTGCTGTTAATCCTCCAGCATGAAAGAGTGCTGACAATTGAAAAACGTTGCCCTCGACGAATTTTAATAAAGGACGGTTTTCCAGTAAAACTAAAAAATATGTTATGTTGTAAGTAGTGTATTCAAGGACTAATTGTTGTTAAATTATATAATTTAATAATATGTAGGTATGTAAATAATCAAAACAGTCGAAGTTGCAAAACGAGACAGATAATACAGGGTGTCCCTGAAAAGGATGTACAACGCTTGACCACAGGTTCCTTGGATGAAAACAAGACTATTTAGCCTAACTTGCCTATATACAAAAGTGCAGGCCTACTGAGATATAGCCTTCTAAATATAGAACAGATAACCTAGTTTTTTTCAAATAATGTGAAAACTGTTTTTATTAGAAACTTCAATTTTGGTACACTTATTTTTTTATATAAGGGCAATGTAAATTGTAGTATAACAACCCCAGGTTCGATCGAAAAAAAATACGTAAAGGAAACGTAGTTGTGGCCAAAAATGTGTGATCGTCATAAGAAATACCTACGTTGTATGTATTTATTTTTTTATTGACCGGAAGGCGCTGGCTACTAGCTTTGTGGAGGGGATGTATGGTTTAATTATATAAAAACAAAAGCAGAGTAAATACACCTAACTTTTATTTACATACAACAATCTTCAAATTAAACATGTGACAAATATAAAGAACAACAAAAACATCAACAACCATTTAACATAGAATGAGAGTGCCAGGCTCACCTAGAGCTCCTGTGGGGAAAGAGCATGGCAGAGAAACCCACGATCGTTGCTCTTACCACCCAAATATAAATACAAAACAACCGCTAACCAAAGGCATAAATTAAGAACCTTTGCTAATGATAAATAAGACCTGTCTCATTTAATGTGTCACTAAATGTCATCTGTTACCTCATATTAGTCATACACACTTCCAAGTAAAACTGAAGAGGTTTGGTGTTAGTTAGCCGGCAGAGCCGGAAGGTACTGGAGTCCCATACGGGAGGCAATCCAGCTATAGTTGAGATTTCGGAAGATCCTTCATAACACTGGAGTCCCATACGGGAGGCAATCGAGCTTAATCCAGATTCGTTCCGCACGGGCGAAAATGTTAGTAAACTCAACAAGGCTCGTATAGACGTATGACATAAAGTGAGCACAAGAAATCAAAGAACAACCTAATCATGATAAAACAAGTTAAATGTGAAACAAAGAAGTCGTTAATGCAATATCTGGGCAGTCACGACAATATACATATTTTAACATGTAATAAATAATGAGCAATCTATAATAATAATTGTAACAATTTTATCTTAGAAAAATATACGCCCCTGAGCGTAAGACAATGAAGGCTAAACATATACAGAATTATTATCATGAAACATCTATATTTTACGTATAACGTAATCGTGGCAAAAACAAGTTAGATGTGAAACAAAGAAGTCGTTATTGTAATGTCTGGCAATCAGGACAATACATATATTTTTAACATGAAATAAATAATGGGCAAACTTTAAGTATAATTATAACAATTTTACCTTGGAAAAATATATGCCCTTGAGCATAAAGCAATGGAAGCTAAACATACAAAGAATTATTATCATGAAACATCTATAAACATCACAATCATAAGATTACATAGAACAATTAACAACAAAGTACTTAAATAATATTACCTGCTAACTAATAACGGTTAAACACTTAATTTTACACTACTTTGTCACACTGCCCGCCGATCGTCTTAATACCTATCTGCACACTGTTCTCACTTCAACTCCCTATCTTCGACTATTTAGGTTTCCTTCCAGAATTCCCTACCTAAGTGCTTGTTTTTTGTGCTTCCTTCTACCGACCGTTAATATTACTTTTTCATTATTATACAACACCCATGTAACAGGTGACGTCGAAGTTGATAAGATAAGTACGGTTTTGCACAAAATATAGAATTTGGAGAAAATACATATACATATATATTTTCTAGTGCCTGTGCGCCACTGGCTATCCCGTAATTTTTTTGTTTGTACGCCAATGACGACAGAATTTATATTTTTAAAAATAAGCACTGTTTTAGAAGATTCTTTGCCTCTTACAAAATGTTTATCTTTTATGGATTTCGAGTAAAATTGGCATTTTTTACACATTAAATAATATAAAATCAGTTTAAGATAAATAGAACATTGTAGTACGAGGTGCCATTTAACAGAGAAACAAATTCATAACAAAAATGAAAAGGTCCTGTGTCAAGCTAGCTGTGATTTAATTTTAGCTTACTTTGTTTTTTATTGCAATTTATACTTTTGCTGAACAAACTGATATGTTAGTAGTTCTGGGTTATTGTGAAGGAAATTGTTGTGCTACTGTTCGAACATAGGTATGCTGAAAGATTTCCTAATCGAAGAACTCCAAATCACAAAACATTTGCTAATGCGGAGAGACGCCTTCGGGAAACAGGACGTTTTTTACCTGGAACATTAAATCGTGGAATTATTCAGCTGGAGGAACAAATTTTGGAAAGGGTCGAAGAAATTCCTCAAACAAATAAAAGGCGTTTATCGGCAGAGGTTGGCTTTCGAAAAGTTCCTTTAATAGAGTATTAAAAGACCAGTTATTACAGGTTACAGGTATTGCAGGATACAGGTAGGTATTACAGGTTATTAAAGGTCTAACAGGTGGATAGGTAGAGGCAATAGTGCTTCTTTAAAATGGCCACCTCGATCCCCGGACCTAAACCCATGTAATTATTTCATTTGGGGAGGACCACAGTTTAAAATAACTTTCCAGTAAATACAGAAAACGAATATGGGAAAGAATACAACATGAAATTAATGTTATAAGAGGTAATGCACAATTATTGGATAATTTCTAGTTTTCGAATAACTTATGTTTACGTTTAAGAACAAGAAAGTAACTTTGAGCATTTACTGTAATATTATTTTAATGTGATTACAAATATCAGTTTATTTAAAATGTTAATGTTGACTTTCTTACATTATTAGTTGATATTGTCTATTTAAAATATTAGTGTTGATTTTTATTTTATTGATTGATAATGCTAATACCAAAATTGTGTAGTTATTTTTTTTAATGTGACGTTTTTTCATTATTATTCCCTGCTTTGAGGCTGCAGTTATAAATTATTTTTTTATAAATCGGAATTTTTGCCTATATTTAATGTATAAAAAATGCGAATTTAACTCGAAATCCATAAACGATATCGAAATTTTGTAAGAGCAAAAAAATCTTCTAAAATAGTGCTTATTTTTAAAAATATAAATTCTGTCGTCATTGGCATACACACAAAAAAGTTACGGAATAGCCAGTGCCGCACAGGCACTAGAAATAGAACATCCTGTATATGTATTTTCCCCAAATTCTATGTTTACCTTGCCCTTATATAAAAAAAATAAGTGAAACTAGTCTTGAAAAATGTGGCTGAAATTTATAGAGAACATGTAGGTACTCTTAAGTCAGCAACAACATATTATCGACTACTTGTTGACTACCGTAATGGGAATTGTTTTGTTCATCCGCTATATAATAATAATAATAATAAAAGTCTTTATTAGAAAATGTGTACATAAGCAGGTACAAATACATTTCCTAAAGGCGGAGTCTAGCCGTGGCTAATCTACTCAAACATTTAGAAGAACAGTTACATCAACACAGCTACAATTTCTACATTACATCTTAAAAATAAAAAACATATATTAGTACAGGTACATGTATACTTAAATTACAATACAACAAAATTTAATTTAATTTAATGGTGAAGTCAAGCGTATAAAAAAAGAAAAAAAAAAATAAATTCAAATGATCAATCGCCAGGAAATAAAAGAAAAAGAAACAAAAACAGTTAAACTGTTTGTTGAGATAGGAGTTCAGCCTTGACCTTCTTACGAAATTTGACTACTGAACATAATTTTACATCGTCTCTTATATTATTATAAATTTTAACCGCATTGTAAATAAAAGATGCACGAAATTTGGCTAAACGATGCGCGGGCAAACATAAATTATTTGTATATCTCAAAATTCTACTATGAACGTTGTGTCGGTATGTCAGCTTTTCACGCAGATAGGTCGGGGAACAAGTAGTTAAAATACGTTGAACAAAAACAGATACATTGTATTTAAAAATATTTTCCATTCGTAACCACTGGAGATTATTTATTCTATCCGAAACTCGATCATATTTACGCAAACGGTATATGTACCTACAGCAGCTATTTTGTACTTTTTGAAGTCGATTCTTAGTGTAACAGTCTAACGCACTATAGTATATAATATTACCATAATTTAGCACAGACATCACTAATGATTCGCACAGTTTTTTCCTTAATTTAAAATTAATTATATTTATGTTGTTATACAAGAGTTTTAGAGCCACATATGATTTTTTTACAAGCAAGCTGACGTGTTCTTTGAACCTTAAATGTTCATCGTATATTATACCCAAACTTTTCAGTCTACACTCAATAGGCAACACTGTATCAGACAAAACCAATCTCATATTAGTTTTAACAAATTCTCTATGTCTTCCGTTACAGAAGCAAATCACAGCACATTTACTAGCATTAAGTTTTAAGTTGTGATTTTTCGAATATTCCTCAAGTGATTTAAGATCTTTATTAATATTTCCTACTTCCGCTTGAATATATTTTGGATCAAAAGAAGAGAATAACTGTGTATCATCTGCATAACAGTGGGCTTTGACAAATTTTATATTTTCAAAAATATCCGCTGTATATATTAAAAATAGGACAGGTCCGAGCACCGACCCCTGAAAAACTCCGGAACTAATTTTAGATATTTGAGAAAAATTATTGTTTAGTTTTACAATTTGCTGTCTATTTGCTAGATATGATTTAAAAAAGTTTATACATTTTTTATCAAAGCCAAAATAGCTCAATTTCGCACACAAAAGAGAATGATCTACCGTATCAAAAGCCTTAGAATAATCAAGCAGAACTAAGGCTGATGCGAAACCCTTATCCAAAGATTTTAATATTTCATCTGTGATATTTGCTAGTACACTTACCGTGCTATGTCCCTTTCTAAAACCCGATTGTAAATCTGAAATAATGTTGTTTTCTATAATAAAGTTGTTTATTTGGTCTTGAATGAGTTTTTCCAAAATTTTTGACAATGTGGTTATAATACTAACTGGTCGTAAGTCACTAAAGTTTTGCGGAGTCTTAATTTTCGGTAATGGAGTAATAATGGTAGTTTTCCATGCAAGGGGAAAATATTGAGACTCTATACAACAATTCATAATATGAGTTATATGCTTACATATAACGGGAGAACATAGTTGCAGCATATAAGCGTTTATGTTGTCACTTCCACAAGCATTTGATTTCAGGTTATGAATAATTGCGTTTACATCTGACACAGCGGCCAACCGAAAGTCAAAATGCAAATCCGGATTATATTTATGTGATAAATATTGCGTAGCTGTTTCCGTGCAACTATTAGGGGTATTATACACTGAGGTAAAATAATTATTTATTTGGTCAACATTACTCAAATTTATTGGAATCTCAGATGATCGGTTCTGTTTAATGTCTAGTCTCCTTAGAGCTTTCCACATATACTTACTGTTGATACGATTTGCATTGTATGTCAAAAATGCAGCCTTTTCGCGTTTTATTGCTTGTACTAGGAGATTACGTATTTGCTTATAATATATCCAGCCTTCGATAGTTCGGTTTCTTTTATATCGACTCAATGCCTTATCTTTTTCATGCTTCATCTGTTTAATTACGTCGGTATACCAAGGTGCAACTGGCTTGGAAACCCGTATTGTAATGAAAGGTGCGTGTTTGTCAAACAATGATAAAATATTCTCCGCGAGAAAATCTACTTTGCCATCGATATCGTTTATATAAAAAATGTTATTCCAACAAATATGATTAAGATCCACCAGAAAATGTTCGTAATTGAATGTTTTATAATTTCTGCATTTAATAGTTTGAGCCTCATACTTTGGAAATGTCACGACCAGGTCGCAAACTACTGCTCGGTGGTCAGATATCAAATCGGTATTAATAGTTCCTGAGGACGATATCAAATCTGTGTTGGTAACACAGATCACATCTATAAGGGTTTGAGACTATATATTAGTACCTCTGGGAAAATACAAGACGAAATTACTAGATATCTGCAACAGTGTTGCAGATGCAGGAGGAGATGTTTTAAAGTTAAAAAGGCATGATTGCTGTAAGTCACAGACGGTGTCGGAAGCTTACTTGGAAGATACAGTTTAAAACAAAATTACGAAATTAAATTAATTTTACGCAGAGAGGGAACCAACGAAGCGGGCTCATTGCCGCAGCTACTGCAATACCATTTACTACATCGAAGAGGCTGTAGGTGTGTCTATATATTGTAATTCTGCAATTGCAATTACATAGGTACGTTGTTCAAAATAAAAAAATACCGATGTCCTTATTGACAGACCTTTTATCTTGTAGAAGTTTGGCAGTCAAAGGAAGTAAATATAAAATGTATGGAAAATAAGGCAAAAATCTACTTCCATTTAAGAGAATAAATCTAAAATGGATAGAAAATAAGTAAAAATTCAGTTCAAATTTCCGTTAGAGTTTGTTTTACCCCCTTACCCTTATTGATTGAGTGGGTCGCCACTTGTAATAAACGATTAAATTGACAAAGTCTAGTTAACCGTTTTCATAATAACGTGGGTTCTTATCGAGGTTACTAAATGTTTAATCAGGTTTACCTACTGTCGTATAAATTCCTGGCATGGGGATTTTGGGAGTTACATCGTTGACAGAATTTCAATATACTGTCATTTTAAATATACATTTAGTGACCTGTATCTGTCTGATCTATAAAACCTTATTAAAGTATATTTTCTTTTGAATTCTATTTAGGAGTATTTAAAAGAAAAATTATACGCTTTGGCGGTACACCTTGATACACTTAATACGTGTTTCGGTATGTGTAGATAGGTGTTTATACTTATATTTAAAAGCCCCCTTCTGTACTGTACAGCCTTTGGCTTTGGATTTAGGGGTTGTCCCATTTCTGTGGTGTGTGTGGTGTTTTTTTATGTTTTCATGTTTTCAATGTATTTTATGAGTCAGTATATTTTCAAAATTAAGGGTTAAATACATTACTTACATAGATTTCAAATTTCTTGATGGATTACTTTGTCCGTAATATTTTATTACTAAATTTATCTGCAAAATTTTTTTTATGAAGTTTGGTCAGCTACATACTCATTTACGAGGAAATTTTATATCTTGAATTTTTTCGTTTTAGTTAAAACAATTGTTAATTGTATTTGCTAAGCCATTAACGTCAATATTTTGTTTTCCTTTCTTTTAAATCTAGAGAAAATGGCGGAGTGCTTACTAAACTTAATTGATACCTGCCCATAAAGAAAAAGTATGTGGTTAGAGTGCTTTTGAACCATAAACATATCAATACTGCTTGTTTCATGACAAAACGTATCTGTTATTATGACCTGGATAGCTTTGGTTCCAAATTGACCTCTGATACAGAGCGAAAATTAATTGGACCACATCTATTGCAATTTATCAAAAGTATAATGATGACAATTAGTAGGTTTGAATGAGGCAACGCTATGGGCGCATAGCTGCAGTTAAAGTTTCGCTTGCTCAATAGATGTAAGTCAAGTGACATCAGTGTCCAACACGACGATTGCTTAAGCAAAGCCTTAGTGTATGTATTTAAATCACATAGCCGCAAACTATGTCTCCAATTTCTAACAGAATCTGAACCTCAACGGTCTACACTGACCGCTTCATACAGGTTACCATTTGCTGTGTCTCTAGCTTCTATCTGAATCTGAAATCCCGATGCTTTACTATGTTCATACCCTTACCTTATATTTCCCAGTATGTAGTCGCTGCGCTCTACACTCGTCGTCATAGTACTAAAACAAAGGACTGCACTATACAAATTCCATTTCAATTCATGTACAAACTAATACGACAGGCAGAATGTTGCGAAATTACTTATTCTTTTAGCAGTTTCCTTGTAATTAAAAACATAATAAAAGCCAACTTTTATTTAAACTTTAATACCTTATACTTGGAAGCATTTCTGAATATATGCCAGATTCGCCATTAAGTTTTAACCAAGGATTTTAGATACACTCTGTATAATATAGGACAGTCACTTTTTGAAAACGTTTTTTTTTAAATACGTGTTTAAAAAAGTAATTTAAGTAAAATTTTCCTGTTTTTCTCTGTGGGAAGAACTGATCTGTAGCTAATCTAGTTCTCTGATTTGTGTTGATTTTAAGATTGGACGTTGGATATATGAGGGAGAAATACTTTCCTCGTAAATGCCTTTAATTATGTTACTGGCTTTGTACGATGCGACGCTATGTAAATTTTACAGACATGATGAAGGGTGACCTTAACAAGATATCCTCTGGGATCTCAGCCTGATTAATATAAACTAGGTTTTGATGTAATGAAATAAGGAATATGTAAAGGACTTATTAAAAAAATATATCAAAGTAAGCTTTCACTCCAAACTCTCCAGAATGTCGTAGAATACGACTGTATCTAATAATATCCATGAAATATATTGAAATGAACACACTGTATCTCAAGACACAACACCGAGAAATAGCATAGAAAATTTTCATGAAATTATAATGTAGAATAAAATAAAGACAAAGTACTTTTAAAGTAAAATAAAAAGCTCATTTCATAGTTATTTCATATAAACCTAAAATATTATCAGTCAAAATTTTAAATAATACGTTTTAATGATAAGCATGTCAAGAAAATAAATTTTGGGTACGAAGTAAAAGCATTAAAGTAAAAGACAATGCCACAAGAAGGGCCAATTTAGAGATTTTATGAGTAAATTAATGTTAAATAATCTAGTACAAAAGAAAGTTCAAATATTATAACATCAGAAACACATAGGCTAGAAGTTTCTTATAAAAAATTTGTCATGCAAAATATCATATAAAAATTTCTTGTAAATTAGTATTAAGACGTATAAAATCTACTACGCAGTTATAAAATGTAAATTACGCCGTAAGGTAATTAAAATCAAATTCATCGCAATATGCTAGAGAAATTGCGCAGTTAGAAAATGATAACATGGATACGAGCAACCAATGGCAATAGGCCAAATCAGTGAATTTACCTGGTACCGGAAAAACAAAAAAACATCGAGAGAAGTCAACAAGCTGAGAGAGAGGCAGAAGGAGATTCTAGAGACTGGTGAGGGGTGCATGTTGTCCTGTGGCTCCCCAAACAACATCAAAAACACCAGGAAGCACTCTACACAGACCCAACAGCCATCTTCAACGCACGAGAATAGCAGAAAACGACAACAATAAAGTGAGGTTATAGAGACGACCGCAAATTGCCAGCCAGAACGAAACCAAGTAAGTCCAGTTGCATAAGAGTTTTCTCCATGCCATAAAGTGTTGCAAATTCGAACTATAAAAGCTATTTGTGAAATACAAAACCCGTTACAAACTATAAACAATGTCAGTGATTAAAGTTTAAATTGACATTTTTGAACATTCTATAATTTAAGTATTAGTTTAATTGCAAATGTTCGTAGTATAAGTTAATTTGTTTGAAAAACGTTTAAAATAATGATAATTGGTTAACCAAACATTTTCTCAATTATGATAGGTAGAATAAGGCATTTCTCAGACAATTATTCATGTAAAAGTATATAAAGAAAATTTTAGTTTCTGTGTTCATCAAAAGGATTGTTTGAAATTGAAAGAAAAATAAGTAATAAATGTCATCTTGTGTAAATCTTTCAAATTTTGCTTTTATTCAATGTTTCTTACCAAAAATTAAATAGTAAAGGTTAATTAAAAGAGCATAGAACCGCCCCTATGAGGTAAGGACTCATGCTATTGATAAAATAAAGTGTTTTTTCTTGAGGGACAGTGTAGAAAATGAACATTCCTATCTACACTAATAAAATCCTGTCTACACTGTGAACATTATTTATACAAAGTAAAGCTGCCGGAGGCGATGTTAGCAATGATAAGGTAAGAAAGTCTAGTTCGTCTATGTTTGTCATTATTATTATTAAAATTTCTTATCAGAACCTACACTCAATGGAAAATTAGATATAAATACACCCAAATGACATTTTACATAAAAAAGGCGCCCAAACGGATAATTAATTCTTATACACACACAAAATTTACACACCAGAAACAAAATTAATCACCAAATTAAATAATAATTATAATATAATAAAAATAAATAAATAAATATCAAAATAATAAATCGCACCGCAACCAACCAACCAATTTACATAATAATATATTTCTTGAACTTTGAATTATAAAAAAGTATTTATAAATATGTATATACCCTTAAAGTATGTTACAAACTTTGTGTGGTAATAGTGATTTAAAAAATGTGACTAAAACCTAACCTCTTAATGAAATTTTTAGAGATTAATAATTTTAAGAAGGGTGATAAATAATAAAAATCTGAATGACGCAAAAAAATCTAAATTTTTTAGCAAAAAAGACAGGTGATCAATGAACACTATTTGGCAAGCCGTATTTTATTTATATTCATATTATTTACCTAACTTCTTGAGCTGACTAATTCCTGAAAATTTAATGTTTTGCGATTTCAAAGAATGACACGTCATAAAAACTAGTTTTGTAGTTGTATCTCTTAAGGCTTTGTATATATACAAAAATATAAATCAATGTTCTTTACCATGTCACATATATTTTAAATGCGTTTTTCTCCGAACAAAATTATATTTGAGGGCATTACTGTTTGTATTTGTAATGTAAATGTTTCGAACACTAAATGGCAGCTGTCACCGAAGTTACGGTATTGCACTTTACTTTATTTCACTTTAACCTCTAGTGCACGAAAACGTTAGCTTTATCGCTATTGTCGAGAATAAACTTTGTTCCCATTGGACTAGTACACTGGAAAACTAGAATTGTATTGTCTTGGTCTCCAGGTACATTGACTCTGCCAATACGAGTGGAAAACTAGTTTTTACATGATGTATATCGCAAGTAATACTCCTGTATTACTCGGAATAAAAATTTAAAATTATCTTTTCACTAGAACTCTACAAGATGACGTACATAACAGGCGCAGGGTTGAATACAGGTATATTTATAGGTTATCGCCCGAAACATAATTATAATAACACCTTACCTCTCAGCACTACAAAGTGGCCCATCTACGAGTAGACAGAATTTGAAAATAATACACTGCACTATTTACTCAGTTCTGGATTTGGTAAGCTATAAAAATTCAAATATACAGGGTGTCTCACCGGGAACTGCGTCGATCGATAGATATCTACGAAAGCACTGCTCCGAAAAATTTGAAAATTTGGCAACATTGCAATGTCCCTGAAGCGAACACAACTAAAATATCTAGAATTTTCCAGCACATCCAGTTATACCGGAAGTCGACACAACTTCGTTATTTTAAATGGGACACCCAATACAGGGTGTTTTTAAATGAAGTAACAAAAATGGTACCAGTGAATGTAGAGCCAAAAATAAGAGGAGGAGGAGAGCAAAAATACCTTATACGAAAGTTCATCCCTGAGGCAATATACCCTCTTAAAGGAGGGGATTGAAATTACATTTTAATTTTTTTCTTTAACATGAGGAATGCTATAGACACGAAACTTGGTATGAGCATCCTACTAATAAAGAGACAACTTTTCAATATTTGTTCGATCATTGGCGTATTTTATAAAGAAGTGAAACAGTCAACTCCATTGCAATGTTTTATTAGAAATTTTTTATATGAAGCAATTTAATTTATTGGGAAGACTGATTTATTGCGCAACTTTTTTACCTTCTGTAATTTTTCGATAAAATCGATAGTTTTCTACTAAAAAAATTAGATGCGTCATCGTTCACTAAAGGGATAATTGCAAAAAGTAAAAATACAGTAGGCGGATGTCATAACAAATAAATTGTTATTTATCATATTAATAAATTGACCCTGTACAAGTAAGGATTATCTGGAGGCGAAAGACTGAATTAAGTTTATTATGTCGCATCGTTAAGTCAATGCGACAGTTTTAAGATGAACATAAATTTTAGAGTAACGATAGTTACAGTAAAATTACTTACAACCTTAGTTTCAGTGTTTAGTATTATTCCTAAAACCTGAATCCCAAAGCTAAATCTAAACAATTAGAATTAGTAATTTTGATTTGATGTATTTCGTGCCTTCTAAGTGCATCTACTGTGCCCTTATCAATGCACGGCCTAAAATAAATTAATAGAACTAGAAATATTTATTTTTGACTTGACTCTAAGCTTGCAGTCAACAGAATGTCGCTTAATAATACTCTGTCTTATTATGAATACTAAAAATCGTTCTCAGCATTCCCATTGTGCCCATAAAGTAAAATTCTTGAATGTTTAGGCAGTCTCCAAAATAATTTAATGTAATTCAATGCTGCAAATCTATAATCTCCTTATACCGAGAGATCCAGAATGATTGAAGAGTTTGAGGAACGCAGCCTATTTCTAACACCATCTTTAGCATATAAAAATCTGTAGTATTGACAGAGACCGGGACAGGTTGTGATCTCCAAATACTTCAATCATTTTGTACTTGGACCATATTGTTGACAACTTCAACAAGTCCAGGCAGATCGTTTCGAAGAAATTCGAAATACTAGAAAACGTCAATACATTTTTATAAACACACTACAGTAAACTAAGAGCAGTTGTTTTATATGTATAACAATGTCAATTTTTTTTACTTGTGAAGGTTTTATTTCTTTATTAATTTTTTAGTGATATCAAATATATTTTTAATGGAGCATATACTTCCAAAATTTTCTGGATAAGTTGTGGATCACCCTTTGCCAATTATAAATAGATTTATTTATTGCACAAAATATCTCTAAAGTTAGTTTCGTCAACAGAAAAATAGCAGCTGAAATATTTTCACTATTTAACTTATTACTTTTTAACAACTTGGTAGCAAGATACAATATTATAATCATTAGTGATACGAATACAAAAGTGCTAAATAAAATAATATGAAAGAAATATTTATTTTTGCAATTTCGGCTCATGGCAGTTTATTGGAAATAAAAAAACATTGCAGTATCAGGAAACCCAAAATTTTAATGTGGTCGATTTGAGCCTATTCGTTTAATATCTCTAATGTGTTTGACCCCTGTGTTATTCAGAGTCACGGTTGAAGTGAGATTGATTGTCGAACTGTATGTATTTGTTTGATCTCTGATTAAATGTGACTGGACTAGGGAACACATACATTAGTAGTACTCTCAGCGATCCGGTCTTTTACTGGGGGAGTATTTGAATCTAAATATTTATTATCCTACACCACGTTTTGTAACTCATAAAGTGTAAGTTCAAGGGTTCACTTGTGAGTTGCGGATTAGCACTAAATCTAAACATTTCCTACCCGAGCTCACGCAGACTTTTGCATAAGATTTAAATTATCATGCGGATAAGTCCTGCTCATGCATGAATTAAATGTTATGGTTGGCTGCGCTGCCACCTGAGAATTTGCGTTTTACTACCGGAGAAACGCAATATATATTATAATTACTAAATTAACGCACTCAGTATTTAATAGCTGTTGTAACTATACAGAGTTGACCATTTTGGTTGGGATCAGGAATAAAGTTGTTTAGTGCTCTTCCTTTCGAGCTTCGCTTAATGGTTATAATAGCTAATTGAAATAAATTTAAAAAATTAAGAAGAAAAAAAACACTGTCTGACTTCATTTGATAAGTTTTCGTAGGAAAAAAAATTGTTGATTGTATTTGAACTAACATAATACACTTATAATAAAATAAATACAAGAGAATAGTTAATAATAAAATATATATTTTATTTGTCTCATTTCTGTGGTATGTTTTATATTTTTTATGTTTTATAAACAGAAATTTAATAAAAGGGCAAATATTGGTTATGTAAAAAAACACTACATAAATTTTTTCATAATGTCGACACTTGACATATCAAAATGTCTTTTTCTTGTTTAATTAATTAATTGATTAATTCCATGCCCAAGGAGACAATGATGAAACAATCGTAATAAAATGTGGAAATAGGATACTCTATACAGGGTGTTAATGATAAGTTTTGCCAAACTTTAAGGGCGTATTCTACCGATGAAAATAATTAAGTTTTGATAGGACGCTTCCCTACGGAGATACAGGGTGTTAAAAGTTTCAAATATTTATATGATTTTTCCTATAACTTCACTGGCAAATAATATTTAGTGATAAAATTTAAGGGATGACATTTTGTTAGGATAGTTTTCTTATTTTGAGAAATTACATTTCTACAAAAAGAAAATTTATTTTGTATGTTTAAGCATACAATCTTTTCAATCAACACTGTTCTTTAGTCGAGATTTGTTTAATTAAGTGAAATCATTTTTACTTACATAACAATTATAATGTTTGCTTGTATATTTATTTGCGTACATAAAAATATTACAATTTTCGCATAAGTAAAATTATTCCATTTAAATAAATAAATCTTGACTGATTTAGTTAGTTTATTATTATTTACTCTAGATACGATATGCTTAAATAGTATTTCAAGTAAATATACCCTAGATTCAAAATAATCGCTTTTGTTTCTTTGTACTTCTAATTGCCACCATGTCTGTTAAATCCTGTATACAGGGTCGGAAAGTCCCCATGGTTCATCGGCCGTTACCAGAGAGCTATAAAGAAAGTCATAGAAATCCGTGCAATTGAGAAAGATGGCCATGATGAAGGCGTCTAATAGTCACCGCCCATTTCGCCCTTCCACAAATAAGATCCACTTCTTATTTGTGGAAGGGCGAAATGGGCGGTGACTATTAGACGCCTTCATTATAGCCATCTTTCTCTATCGCACGGATTTCTATGACTTACTTTATCGCTCTCGCGTAAAGGCCGATGAACCATGGGAACTTTCCGACCCTGTATTAAAACTAGCAGTAAAAATAGACAAGGTAGTACCTTAAAGAACAGAATTAGTGTGGTTTTAAAATCATAGTGATGTACATGAATCAAGAACATTTAAAAATGGCGTTCAAAATATAATAAATTTTACAGGATGCGTGAGAACTTCCCATATTTTTTTTGGACAGTGATTTAATGTTGCTATTTTATTTTTTTAATTGTTTCCGGGGAAAGAACATTTGGCCGACGAACTCACTGGATTTCAACTCGATGGACTATGCGTTGTGATCCATCATGCAGCAAAAAACCTCAGGAAGACACTATGTAACCCGTGGAAAAGCTGAAAACGGCGTTGAAACGTGGCTGGGATAGTGGAAGGATATGCGACCATCGTTGGTAATTTTCGAAAGCGGCAGAGTAAATGTATTGAAGCCAAAGGTAGCAATTTTGAACATTTGTTGTAATTTTTTTTACTTAATATTATTAAAGTTGATCTAATAAAACTTTTTATTTTTTGAAGTCTGTTGGTTTGTTGAAGTATGTGGTAGTTACAACCTTTTGAAGTATCTAAAAAAAATTGTGGGAACTTTTCACCCACCTTGTACACTTCTTAATAAATTGTAGTGAGCCAACCCACAGTGAATACTGAAAAATATTTTTCTTCCTATGCAATTCCTTTTATTATATTTTAAAATGAAATCTATGTGCCTTTGAAGTATATTTAAATGCGTAAATAAGTACTTTTCGTAAACTGGTGCTGTTTATCGGGAGGGTAGATATCAGAATTTCATTTAAAATAACGAAAATCGATATGCAGGAGCGAAATAATGTGGTACTCGCGGTAATCCGATTCCGGAATGTAAATGAAGACACTTCAATTAATTTTAAACATGAACTAAATAAACAGGTCCTACACGATCGGCCTCGCGTTGAAGAATCCAGGAACCCAACGCAATGTAAAAAAATTAATTAAAAACTAAATGTGCTGACATCAATATGCCTTGAATTTTTATGCCTACGAGCGTATTTGCATATAGGATATTAATTTTCATTTTTAAAAATATCCGTCTCTCGGAACACAATCAAAATTGTCGGATGTGTGTATTCATGCGATGGTTTTTATATGTATACTCCCAATTCTCAACGAGCCCTGAAAATTCTGTTGATTCACAGCTCCACAAAAAAAAAATTGAAAAAATGCTTCCAGAAACCAAACCTACCTTACCTTATGTTTTTGGGATCGCTGAATCCGAACCCGGGGTCAGTTTAACCCCATCACGTCAGAATTTTACCTCAAAATAACCTCAAAAATTAAGCCCAAAAGCCCCATAACACGTAAACTATTTAATCCCCAAGCATCTTAACGTATGATGGGTATGATACTTGGGGATTAAATAGTTTATGTGTTAAGAGGGGTTTTTGGGCTTAATTTTTGATTTTATGGAAAATTCTGACGTTTTGGTTTCTAGAGCATTTTTGCAATTTTTTTTGTGGAGCTGTTTTATGTTTTTTTATTAAAATATGTACAAGGTGAAGTTATAATTAAAAGGATTACATACAATGCTGTTGTAAATCAACTTTGTTGATACACATTCCTTTTGTAAAAAAGTTACTTATACTTCTTTTTCGATGATTTGGGTTGGCAAATTACTGTGGTTTTTATAGAATTTTTATTATTGCAATTTATCAGTCTTACAAGTATTCAAAATAGCCTGTAGGTCTGTAGGGCAATAGAGAGTTAATTGTTATTGTTTTAACTTATGGAAAAGCAAGATAAAATGCATTCTCAGCTTATCTCTAGAATGCAACACGCTTTCGAGGTATGTAGACATGTACCAAATGCTACTATATTTACCGTAGTGGTACAACGAGAGCGCTAACAATAATTCGCGACCAAGTCGTGAAAGAGATGGAGGTCGTAGACGTCCGTATTATATTGTGGCAGCTAAGAAATAAATTTTAGATACTCTGGAAATCATTTTCTTGAAGATGTGCCCTTAGCTGTTTCAATGTGGTTCTTATGCGATGGGCGCATCTTCATCTACGGCAAAATGTTGGAGATTACTTTAATGAAATTCAAAAAGCACACTAGATTGGATAGGGAAGACCTGTAGCATGGCCACCATGGTCTCTTGACCTTCTCGATTTTTATGTGGGAACATTTAAAAACTGAAGTGTATTTTACTGAAGTGGAAACTATTTATGATTTATATGAACATAGTACAACTAGTGCCATTAACTTACCACTGCAATAATAGAAAAAAAAAGAAGAGACATTTGTCTTGTGTTTGTTAAAGCAGGATCAGACGTGCCCAAATTGTTTACGAGTCGGTTGAAAAATTTTTTGACAATTGCTGTGTAACTAAACTAAACTCGAATACTTAAAATTTACTGAACACATTTAACAATATTAAGAATTAATAACAATAGTAAAAGCATAATTAAACTATTTTTTATCTCGTTAAATTTTTTGTATATGCCGTTTGACTGCATAATTTGCGTTAGGTTTTAAGGCAAGTTAATTCCGTTGTCGGCACTTTGATCTCATTCTGTTGTTTTCGGTGTCCTTGGAGGGGAAAAATACCGATCAGAGCCGTAATAAGAATTTTATTTGAGCAGGGAAGGAAATTTAAATATTAAAATTATTAATTTAAAGAAATGGTCATAGTTTTATCCCTTCAGGTAGGTTTAATGCTAATTGTTAGTGTTATGTTATGAATTCTAGAGTTTTAGAATCACTGTAAGATAATATGTTACATGTGTGATACATTTGCGTTTACTGACATTATAAAGCGTTAACGAGATTTTCAAATAATTTGTATAATTACATTTTATATCAAAAAGTTAAGTAAAAGTAGTAAAAGTTTCCTAAAATTATTAATATTGACAAAATCCTAGAAAATATATTTGTATCATGCTCCTTAAAATTTAACATTAATGCTTACAACTGTATTATATATTTGTAATATACAAGCTTTAATTATTTCACTAATAAGTACAATAATCTGTTATTTACTAAATTAAAAAAGTACTGTTGTGGGTACAATTTTGTTTCAGGCTAAAAGCAATAGGATCAAATGAGTTGCAGATTCGGTTTCAGCGACCCAAAAAACATATAATACGATAGGTTTGGCCGAGGAGACCTTTCGACGATTTTTTTTTGTGGTCCTGTGTTGTTTTCGAGGTGTGGCTCTTCTATTTATTTTCCTTTACAATATAGTATGGATTGACTGAACATATTTCTTTTAGATATATCGTAAATTGCCCCATTTCCAAAAGATTTGAAAACAATATTTAACTCATCATTTTGCCATTTCTTTGAAATTGAAAAATACATCTCCCCATGTTTTCAAAGCCGCTAATACTTCAATAGGGTACCTTTTTACATCATTTTCCAGAAATGAACAAGAATGACATGCCTGATGGTAGATATCATCATATTGGTCATAAAAATTGATGTTCGCTTATAGCCTCAAGCCATAGTCTGCAACAAACTCTCTGTCTGATTGTTACCATCTTAACTTCGGGCTGATTGTCTGTCAACATGTAAACATAATCACTTGTCGCTCAATATTTCCAAATATAAGACAATATCGTTCTCCCGTGAAATTAATTTTATTGTTTACCACTACTCTATTAAGAAGTATATTATTGGCCATGTTGAATTGTCAAAGATCTAGGAATTACTTTTGATGGACTTTTGACTTCCGTCTACTAGCATATTAATGATATTATGCCGAATGCATTGCAGATTTGATATATACTGCAATTATAGGAACTTTAAGGATGTGGCATATTTTAAACTCATTTTGTTCTCTTGTCAGTTCTAAGATGGAGTATGGTTCCATAAAATGATACCCAATCTATAATGTACAGCATAATTCACAATATTCTACTCGTATCATTTTTTATCATGCATTCTAGGAATGTATACAAAGTTTCAGTAAATTTTCTTTCAATTTCTAAGAAACACATACAATATCAATTTACTGTTGCATTTCCAGTATCGAAAAGAGTTTATTTTTTTAATTGGAACATCCAGTCTCCTTTTTATAATTACAGTGATATGAGCATGTCATAAGTATATTTTGATTTTATAGTCATAAGTTTTTTTGTAATGATCTGTTTTGCTCCTCATTGTCAATTCTAACTTGCTTCAATATTGTCTCCCTTAGGTCATATAAATAATTAGATCGTTATTATTTACTTTATCTTTGAGAAACCACCATGGAAAAAGTTACATAAAGGTTAAATTAGGGCTACTTGCGGAGAGTTATTCCTTCATAGAAAATTTATTTTTAAAAAATGTCCTTTGTTTTGTTATTTGCTTATTTATTTAAATATTTAAAGATCTGTTTATTAAACAGTGACCCAAAACTTCGTCCCATTTGGGGACCTTATGAATTCGATTCAACAACAATGGTCTAAATGCTAGCTTATTGTGATACTTTAAAGTAGGCAAAATTTCAAGCTCAGCGTAGTTTTTGAAATGTCGCCTACTTTAAAGTATCACCATAAACACTCATTTAGATCAGTTTTAAATAAATTTCATGAGGTCCCCAAAAGGAGCAAAATATAGAGGTTTTTTGGGTCACTCTTTAATAGCCGAAGACCTTAAATGTGCATTGTTTCCATGGCAATCTTATCTTTATCCATGTTGGAAGATCAGGAAACAAATGAAAATATCGTGTAAACTGGCCAAAACAAAAATATGACATGTATATACTACTATAATTAGAAAAAGGAGAGAATTTCAGAAAGCGACAAATGTTTGGTGTTTGGCCTTTGACTTTGCCACTATTTCCAATATAGAAAAATAAAAAAAGATAAAGTATAATATTATTAACTCTCTACATTACAAAAAGTTAGAGTCTGTTCAGAGGCAATTTCTGACATTATTATCATTTTCACTAGATGGTTTTTTATGCAGCCATAGTTTCTAATCATACAGATCTTCTAAATAGTTTCACTTTTGAAGGACTGGATGTGTAACGTAATATTGGATTCGTTCGCTATCTTTGTAGTATCTTGAACAATAAAGTTGATTGGTCTAAATTATTAACCAAAATTTACTTTCGGGTATCATGTAACAATTTAAGATAATTTGGCAAGTCATACTTTCATAGTTTCTACAATCAAGTCACTCTTGCACCAGTAGATACAAAGTAGTGTTTTCTGTCAGCGAACATTGAGAAGCAATGACATTTAACATATGACATATTCACAATAAAGTTGATTGGTCTAAATTATTAACCAAAATTTACTTTCGGGTATCATGTAACAATTTAAGATAATTTGGCAAATCATGCTTTCATAGTTTCTACAATCAAGTCACTCTTGTACCAGTAGATTCAAAGTAGTGTTTTCTGTCAGCGAATATTGAGAAGTAATGACATTTAAGATATGACATATTCTTTGTGCTTTATTCAAAAATGTATAGAAACAGAATTTAATACGAAAATTGAATCAGAAAATACATAATTGAGTACAAAGTGCAGGCGCCTTTCTTACAGCATTTTTTAAGTAATTTTAAATCGTGTGTACCTACGTGAAAACAGAATCTGTCTTATCTAAAAATCTATAAAACAGGATTCCTTTAAGATTGAATTCTTGTTACTGGTGGGAATCTCAGCATCTGTGTTCTATATGTTCCTAGAAACCCTAATTCAATTCTGGAAGCTTTTTTGTGGCGGTATTCTAAGCCGTTGGATATCCTGCTTGCCTCTCCCATATAATTGTTTACTTACTTAGAGCTTCAAAAATTCATATGTGCCAACATTTAAATTAATGTGATATTTTCATAACAATGGTTTTCAACACGTATTAGGTACATTAATGTAGCGTAGACATTTTGATTAACATATTCCGATTTTAAATTCTACTTCGCAAACATTTGAGAGATCTGAATTATTAAAAGTTTATATGAGTTAAAAGAGAAACATGTTTAAACAATACTGACTGAATGTTTAGTCTTACGACCGCTCAAGAAACTATGCAAGTTATGTTTGATACATGATTGTTTTATAATGAACAAAGTGTGTACAATATGTAGGTACACACATATAGATTAAAATTATGTTTGTGAGCAAGACATCTTAAACTTTTATTCTGCTAAAGATGTAAAATATAGATGTAAACATGAGTTTACATTTCTGAAAGATCTGTATAAACTTGTTTGGAAGAAAAAATATCACTCCTTGTTTTGAAGACAAAAACGGATTGATTTTCGAAACGTTGGCTAAGCGAGATGCGTAATATATTTTTTATTTGTTGTTACTAAAAAATGCATTGATATTTATTTTTTCGTAAATACCCTATTTACAGCGGAAAGAGATATGGACATCCTGCTTTCATATTTATTCTTCATACTATGTCTTAATTAATAATGCAAAAAAAAGTTGTAGAGAATTTATAACAAAAATAAATTAGATAAAAGAGTCTTTTAAAATGAGCTACAGTTTATTAAATTCAAAAAAGACAAACAACTCACAGCATTTTAAAAAATTCAACATGCAAGGTATTTGGAAATATTGATGCCTTGTGATACCAAACAAATGCGTACCCTAGCGATGAAGTTAAGAACTTAAAAATATTTTAAATTAATTCTTTTGGCCATATTTGCTGGCACTGGCCTTAGTATTAATACTTAGTCTACATCGACGCTTTAGTACCAAAACATGCTATCTCAGATTTCGGTTGGAAAACATGCTATCTCAAATTTCGGTTGGAAAACATGCTAACTTAAATTAAGCTTGGAAAACATGCTAGCTCAGACCTTTAAGTAAAAACATGCTATATCAGTGTGACTAGTTTAAGTTGGCACATTGAATGATTGAAACCGTGCATTTATAATAAACCTATACAGGGTGTTTCAGAAAGACCTCCCGTAAATTCAGGGGATGATAGTACGACAAAAAATAAGAATTTTTTGTCATATGAACTATATGTTTTCCTCCTCTTGTTTTCGAGATACAGAGCGACAAAATAAAATTTTTTAAATAGAATTTTTACGAAAATTTCCAAACGGTGCGAAATATTTTTATGAAACTTGGTATTCCGGGGTTTTTAAGGACGCCAAATACGCTGGTCTAATTATTTTTTGGATATTTCATAGAGGGCACTACTTACGCTACATTCCTATTACATTTTAGGTTCTAATTTTTTTAATGTTAAGTTTTTTACCATTCGGGCTCCAATTTCTAATGTACAATTTTATTTTCTAAATATAATGTACTCTTGTTAGAACTTCCTAATGTGGACTGTTTTCGAGAAAAAAGGTTAACTATAATTAACTTTATATCAAAATTTTAGTGATTGTTAGTGACTGTATTTAGTACTGACTAATTACAGTCACTAAAATTTTGATATAATAGTATGAATGAAGTGAGTGTGTCCATGCGCTCAAGTGGGCAATAGACAATCGCACGAATTGCACATACTATTTTTTATTACGAATGTAATGAAAACTTGTGGGGTTCACATATTTTCATTCAGTTTAGGTTGACATAGATAATTGTCATTTCAATGTCACTTTTTAAAAATAATATTTTCGAATGTGTAAATTTTGCGTGTTTTATTGGCAATTCGCGTGCGGCAAGTAAGATTATCGCACGCAAATAAATAGAGTGGGCAAACAGCTAGTTACCGACCTAAAAATTAGTAGTTATCCGTCATGAGTAATAAAAGGTTAATTAAAGTTAAAAATATTACTGAGAATGTATGCGTTGTTTATGAGATATCCATCAACAAGTTTTGACATAAGCCTACTTTGAGAAAAGTCACTTATTTTCTACACCATAATATTGTAAGAGTTCAATTAAAAGCCTTTTTTCTCGAAAACCGTTCCCATTAGGAAGTTTTAACGAGAGTACATTATTTTTAGAAAATAAAATTGTACATTAGAAATTGGAGCCCGAATGTTAAAAAACCTAACCTCTAAAAAATTAGAAATTCAAATGTAATACGAATGTAGCATAACTAGCGCCCTCTATAAAATATACAAAAAATAATTAGACCAGCGTATTTGGCGTCCTTAAGAACCCCGGAATACCAAATTTCATAAAAATATTTCGCACCGTTTCGAAATTTTCATAAAAATTCTATTCAAACATTTTGATTTTGTCGCTCTGTATAAAATAAAAGGAGATAGACATATAGTTCATAAGACAAATAATTCTTATTTTTTGTCGTACTATCACCCCCTGAATTTACGGGAGGTCTTTCTGAAACACCCTGAATAATATATTTTTCAAAAATGTAAGGAATATTTATGTTCAGGTACACTGTTTATTTTATTTTTTTTATTCAACATTTTTCAATTAATTTTGTCAAGTTACTGTTATAAACAACAAACTTGTTAATTAAAAAAATTGAATAATATGCAGTATGCTGCAACACGTACATTACTCGACGTTTTCTGAAATAACATATTATAAAAAAAATAGTGTATATCTTAATATATAAAAATGTTTATTATTACTAAAAATTATTCGAATTTTTCGCCGTCGCATCGATATACATATACATATCGTTCAACTTTATACATTATATTTATATTCTGGTTATTTGTTAACTCTATTAATAAAAGTAAGAGTAGTGACTAAAAATCAGGTAAGAGTGCGCTATTCATTTTTATATTAAAGCAAACTTGTATGAAAAAAATTGACTAATTTTTAGGAATAACATTTTTATATATTAAGATATACACAATTTTTTTTTAATTTGTTGTATTATTTGTGTTTGTACGTGTTGCTGCATACTACATATTATTCTATTTTTTTAATTAACAAGTTCTGAGAATGAAATCTGAGATAGCAAGTTTTCGTACTAAAGCGTCGACATGGACTGTAGTCGGGTTCTATTAAACCAAATGATGAATTTCTATTCTCGTAATATAGTTAACTAAATTGATTTTTTCAACATAATGCCCATATATTATTCCATTATTTTTATTCTAGGAGCTTANTGAGATAGCAAGTTTTCGTACTAAAGCGTCGACATGGACTGTAGTCGGGTTCTATTAAACCAAATGATGAATTTCTATTCTCGTAATATAGTTAACTAAATTGATTTTTTCAACATAATGCCCATATATTATTCCATTATTTTTATTCTAGGAGCTTACGCTTAATCAACGGCATGAAATACTAATAATTTTCAAGTCGTTTTCTTAGAATAAGGTAACAAAACAGCTGACGTAATGCATTCGTCAGGGAAACAATCAAAATAAAGTAGCAACGGGTCGCTTTTACATATAAATAGGAAAATTGTTACAAATAACGTGTCACCTCAATTTTAAAAGCAGTAAATTACCATAATTATGCGAGCTTTTCATTACTTTAAAAACACGAATCCTAGAATACAAAGACGAATTTACATATGCTGTTATAGGTACTCTGATATATTTTTTCACTTGTTAAGTTACCTACGTAATAGTATTGGAATAACTTTGCGTGCCGCACGTAGCTTCTAAATACCCGTATCCATATTTTATTCATTAAAAGAGGTATGTTATTTATTTCGAGTGAATTGTATTGGTATTGTCTTTATCTTAATAAGAGATCGTTACGTTTTAATTATAGAAGAGTTGTAAGGAATATTATTTTCACTTACAACAAATCAATGCTCGGCCTAGCGTAAAAAAATATTTAGCATTGGCGCATTCGCCATATGTTAGAATTTAATGAGATTCTAATAAAAAAATATCGTAACATTGACTATTTTTTTAAAAAAACTGTGTATACAGGGTGTTAGTTAGTAAATAAGTGCGACAAATTTCAGGGGGTGATTCTACATGAGAAAATAATGGCACTTTGCTTATAAACGTATGTCCGCAAATGATTCGTTTTCCGAGATACGGGGTGTCAAAGGTTTTCTTAAAAACTGACGATTTAATTTATTGCTCTGAAACCGGTCGAGATGTGCAAATGAAATTTGGTGGGTTTTAAGAGGTAGTTATTGCGCATTTTTTGACACGCAATTAAGAATTTTATGTTCATCATTGGCGCGCGTACGGGTAATAATCTCAATTTTTTTAAAGAAAAAAATGGTACGCCACTGAGATATTACAAATTAAAAATCATTTTTGAATTCCTCGTTCAATTTGTGACAAAAAATCTCTCTTGCCTTTTCTTCGTATGGGGCGCCGTTTTGATGCAAAAAAATAAAACATCTTAACGCGTATTTTTTATTTCTTTAATACATTATCAAGAACTATCTAATACAATAACATTAAACCAGAACAATAACAGAAAATAACACTAATAAAATTTTGAAAAGGCGCAAAGCTACAACAAATGTTCAAAATGACCTCCCTCAGACGTGACACAAGATTCAACTCTTCGCCTCATTGATTGTCGTATTCGCGCAAATATTCCTGGTATATTTCTTATTGTCTCACAGCCGACTATAATTCGATTCCTCAGGTCATCAACATTTTCAACGGGAGTGGAATAAACTAATGACTTAAGAAAACCCCAAATGCAAAAATCAAGAGGATTTAAATCCGGCGATCGAGCAGGCCAATGTTCCGTACCTCCCCTACCTATCCAACGATTTGGATATACTGTGTCTAAGTGATTACGTACATTAATGCTAAAATGGGCTGGTGCACCATCATGCATGTACCATAGGTGTTGTCTCAGCTGTAGAGGAATTTCTTCAAGAAGAACAGGTAACTCTTCCTGTAGGAAATTAAGATAAGATTCGCCTGTTAGTCGTTGTGGGAGGAAATATGGACCGATTAAATGATCATCAATTACCCCAAGCCATACATTTACGGAAAACTGATGCTGAAAATGAGCTTCAAAGATTCCATGGGGGTTTTCCTCAGCCCATAAGTGATTGTTATGGAAATTTCGTATACACTGTCGTCCAAAAGTAGCCTCGTCAGTAAACAAAACGGCATTTAAAAAATTAGGAATTTGAGCGATTTGATGATTAATCCATTGGCAAAAAAATAGGCGCGGAAAAAAGTCTCTAGGTAGTAGAGCTTGCACACGTTCAATATGAAACGGATACAATTGCTGTTCTTTAAGAATTTTAAATACAGTGAAGTTGCTTACATTCAATATGTTGGCAATTTTTCGAGTACTTGTTTCAGGTGACTCCGCAATTAACTCGAGAACTGCTTCTTCTAGTTGCACAGTTCGTACTTCTCGAGGGCGCCCACAGTCAACCGTTTGTTTCTTAAATGAACCATTTTCGCGCAAACGTTGATGAAGACGAGCAAATATTGTGTGATGAGGTACCCTACGTCCTGGATACAACTCAGCATACAATCGTCGAGCTTGCCGACCATTTCCATTACTTCGACCATAGACAAAATGCATGTCTGACAATTCCGCATTTGTAAAATTTTCCATTCTTTTCGATAAAAGAAAAATTAATTACTTATTAACACTAATGTTATAGCAAACTAAAAGCTTAATAAATTAATAATGACGAAACGCTAATTTGACATTTCTTAAAAATATTCGTATTTAACAGACAAATGTTGACAGTAGCCTACTAGGTAATGTATTAAAGAAATAAAAAATACGCGTTAAGATGTTTTATTTTTTTGCATCAAAACGGCGCCCCATACGAAGAAAAGGCAAGAGAGATTTTTTGTCACAAATTGAACGAGGAATTCAAAAATGATTTTTAATTTGTAATATCTCAGTGGCGTACCATTTTTTTCTTTAAAAAAATTGAGATTATTACCCGTACGCGCGCCAATGATGAACATAAAATTCTTAATTGCGTGTCAAAAAATGCGCAATAACTACCTCTTAAAACCCACCAAATTTCATTTGCACATCTCGACCGGTTTCAGAGCAATAAATTAAATCGTCAGTTTTTAAGAAAAACTTTGACACCCCGTATCTCGGAAAACGAATAATTTGCGGACATACGTTTATAAGCAAACTGCCATTGTTTTCTCATGTAGAATCACCCCCTGAAATTTGTCGCACTTATTTACTAACACCCTGTATAAAAGTGGTACAAGAAACTATAATCTAAAATTAGTTTCAAATTAATGATTATCATTATGTGATGTGAAATATGAAACCCTGACTGTTAAAAAATAGTTTTTGTAATTTCAACGCTCTACTTTTATTTCGTCCCAAATTATGCGTATAGTGATATGGTTAGTTTTGAATTTGGTTGCTGCATAGCCAGATTATTTAAGGAAACTCCTTAAATTATACTATTAATTTTAAATTTCATAATTCAGAAAGATCATGTGTAATCGAATCGGCGTATCGTAGCTGGCAAGCCGTATGCGACGAATGTTCATTCTACTCTGCCGTTTTGTGAACAGATGCTCAATAAAACAAAAGAAGCTGCCAACAAGCGAACAAAGCGTACTGTCTAATGACTATAAAATGCCTCGCTGACAGAAATGGCGCCTGGTGTACTGCAGCTTGCTTGCCGCGATGAATACGCTTCGACGCCTCTTCAATGACGCTTCGTGGAAAGACACACATATAAACAAACTGCACTTCAAACAAGCGTACAAATAACGGCTGTTACCTCTGCTAAGCGTCTATGATGATACGGCTTGTGTGCAAAATGCATTTAGGATAAATCCTAAATGCAAATTAAATTAAAATGCAAAAAAACTAAAATTGTTCCTAACTTTAAGCCATCAAATGAGTGAACAAAGCAACTTCATGTAGAAAATTAAAACGTTAAGGTATTAAAACGAAATATTTTAGAGTGCCTTTGTGTCGCTTCATTTATGTATCATCCTATATAATATCCGATATTCATCAGTACGGTTGTTTATTTACTGTTATCGCTATATACAGGGTGGCCAAATGAAAACGAAACAGAGACATTTTCAGGAACTGCGTCAAGGTTGTAGAAAAACGCTCAGACCCGTCGATTTTAGATTAAAGAGGGACATTCTTTGGTGGTATTTTTGACTCCGCCACTTTCACCCCCAAGCAAGGGTAAACATCACCCTAAAATATTTAAATGGCATTGGTGGTTGAGTAATATATCTTTTGAAAGCTCTTACAATTCTCTTTACAACAGACTTTAAATGTTATAATTCTGCCCAATACTTATTAAGAATTTTGATTTTAAAGTTGAAACTTATGTACAAACAATTAGTACCTAACGGTAAAAATGTCAGTCAGTCGAGTTAGGTACGCCAATGGTATATATTTAGTATTTCTTGCGTTACAGTGGTTTTTGGCAATTTGTTATCACTTTCATAAAAAAAATACAATTGTAAAAAACAGAAATGAATGCTATACACACAATGAACGTAAAATTAGTACACTGAAAGAAATGGACTTATTAAACTGTTTATCTAGAATAATGTGTATAGCGCATATTAAAACTTTTATAACCAATATACAACTTTTATTAAAAAAAAGCAATCATCTCCATACTCATTATTCAATCAGTTTAACTGGAAGGTGCTTAATACACCTTATGCATCTATGAAATAAAGGTTATAATGAATTACTTATACATTATTAGGTGTTATAGACTTTATGTTCCAATTGTATAGTAGGGAAGATTTGTTGTATAAAGACCAGTATCCGAATTTGTATATAACAATTGTATTAACAGAATTATTCGTTCTTATACTGAATATGTTTCCGTTTTTAACGTGTAAAACGCATCTTATAATGGTTAAGTGATCGTCACCTCTCGGTGCATAATCGGTTATGATCGTTGTTAAGTTATATTCATAGTCTTGTAATAATAATCATATGTCAGACCCGAGAGCGAAGTGCGCCGACTCAATAAGAAACCTGGCTATTCCAGCCGCTGATTTAGGGTTCGCCGCACGAGCTCATCCCTTCTAAGATTTCAGTAGCATGCTATGCATGAAGCAGAACGGTACTCAACTATCTTATACAGTCCACTTTTATTGTCCATACATGTTCAATCATTGTCAAAATAAACACACAAAACCACAACGTCTTTATTATCTTTACTCAAGAAGAGAAAATACAACAATCGTAAAATTTCCGACAGTCCGCTGTGCATCGACTTACACACGTCTAGTTTGATGAAAATGGACAGTATATGCACATGTTTTGTGGGATACATGATCATATCGCGTTGTGTGAAATGGAAAATTATTATGTAAGTATCTAACTGTTTTATGGCTTGTAATTGTTTTGTTTTTTCAAATGTAAATCTTGTCTAAATCTTAAAAATTATTATTTTGTAGGTCCTATTAGAAATCGCTGATGTTAAGTTTTACATAAGATGGAGGAACAGAAGGTTAACGGTGACAAAGAAGAGCATGGGTATAAAGTCAATCAACCAGAGGAAATAAAATTATATGGAAAGAAGCTCAACCTTTCTGGGGATGCTTCATTCTTAAGGTGGAAGAGTTATAGTGCAAATTCTCATGTAATACAAGAAAATACGGGTGCATCGTTGCTAAGAAAATAAACTGGACAGTTTTGGGAGCGATTTGTCATCATTTTTAATGCTTAAAAGTATGTTTTATGTATGTTTACATTAGAACCTTAGCTTGTAATTACAGTTATCCAATAAAATTTCTGAAAACTTAATGACATATGTTTTTAACTCATACAGAGTATACAACAGTTTAATACATTTATTATTATAAAACTTATAACCAGTACTAGATGTTCTAATAACGATATGGAACACTTTAATAACAGTTATTGCTATTATTTCGTAAAGGGTATAAACAACGTTGTATACTAGTTATACAATAATTTAATAAAGAATAAGGTTTATAGTCACTATACAACTGTGCTAGCAATACGCGTTTTATATCCAATATTCACCTGTTTAACTGTCACATATAGTATACAATGGTCTTATAATGGTATATAGAATTCTAATAAAGAATAAAACGCATTTCTTTCAGTGTGGATTCCAAATTATTTTCTAGTATTATTTGGAAGCGTTGGTTGGTAGTTTATTTAATTGTGTTTAACGGGACGGTAAATCGTCACAATTGCCGCTATCGGTCCGATTCATACCCAAGAGTTTTTCACGAGGTGCATACACAGCAACCGGAAAAATTAAATGCATGGGCTGGAATTTTCGGTGACCGGCTGGTGGGTAATTTTTTTCTACTTGGTAATTTGACTGGCCAGATGTATTTGCAATTACTGGAAGACGCTATTGACCCTGCCTTGACTGATATTATTGAAAATGTTCCAGAGTCTGATGAAGATCATTTGATTTTTCAACAGGACGGTGGTCCTCCGCATTATGCGTTAATTGTCCGTCAGTGTTTGGACCAACGTTTTCTACGGAATTGTATTGGGAGAAGAGGCAGCATTGAGTGGCCTCCACAATCAATTGCTTGGGGGTGAAAGTGGCGGAGTCAAAAATACCAGCCAAGAATGTCCCCCTTTAATCTAAAATCGGCGGGTCTGAGCGATTTTCTACAATCTTGACGTAGTTCCTGAAAATGACTGTTTCGTTTTCATTTGGCCACCCTGTATTGAAATGAATGAAAATTATACAAGTATAAAATAGAAATTTATTATGTGAAGGGATATGATAGAGAAACTTTTAAAATTGGAAATATGTAGTGAATTATGAAATATAGTTAATTAAGGTACAAAATTAAGTGCAGTGGAAATATATTTTTACCCGTGTGCGGTATCCGGGGAACGAAAGAAAAAAAGGAAGGGGGAGATTGTTTTGTAATTTGGATCAAGAATCAAAAAGTCAGAGACAGAAAGAGTTAAATTAGAATAAATAAAAAAAAATTGTGGAAGACAAGAATTTAGATAAAGTATATTTCAAAGGTTTGCTGTGAAAGAAGAAATAGAAATGGAAGAAATCATAATATTCATAAGAAGGAGGCAAAATTTGGTGAAGTAAAAGAAGTTAACTGGGAATAAAAGAATAAAGAAGAAAACAAAAGGAAAGAAGAATCAAAGCGTATAATAATAAGCCAGGGAGCAGAGTTATCAGACAGAATAGGTGGTTTTGCAGTAGAAATAGTAAGAAGTGGAAAGAGTTGACATTAAACTGAAAAAAACATAAGACGAAGGATAAGAAAAGGTTTTCAGAACGAGCATCAAGGAGGAGAATAAAATAAGATAATAGAAAGTTATGTGAATAGGTAATAGAAACTGTGTATTAAAAATTATTATTGTTGTTAGATATAAGAAGTTTTGGCGTAGGGTTGCG
>NW_019426074.1:736932-802649 GCF_000390285.2 Anoplophora glabripennis
TATATTGAGCATATAAATGGTAAGTAGATAATAACACAAAATAAAACTATACAATAACAATTTTAACACCTAGTGATCATAAAAATATATCAGATTGTCTAAAAATTAAAATGTCTAAATGAACATATGATAAGGAAGAAAATTTCTACTGGGATTTATATTTATCTCCAATGTTTTCAAATATTTTTGCTTATACAAAAATACATAGATACTCGGTAATATGAAGTGACTGTACATGATTTCTATGTAAGAAACAAGAACCTTTCAAACGTATACTAAACAGAACTACAGTTGGAAAATCGGTACACGTCTGCCGTCTATTCTGGATAAGAGAATTACACTCCAAGTCCGCACTACAGTCAATTTCATTCCGGAACAAATTGTACATGATGTAATGCACAATGTTAACTTTGTTAACTCTCCTAGTCAATAAGAATAAAGCATCAAAAGGACCTATCTAGGTTGTCTCTAAGAGGGTGTGCCAATCTTCGCAAAAAGCAGCGTTTGCAGAATGTATGTGCAGATTTTATATTAGTTAATAAACTCTGATAAATAGAATGTCATCATATTGCTCTGAGTAAATGAAGTAGACTAGTATTGTAAGTAATTTTTTTCATTTTTGTGCAAATTTGGTTCAGATCCTAAATGTTTAAATAGAAATTGACAAGTTTTAAACTTTTTAAACAAAGAATTAATTTGAATTGTTAAATTGGACTTTATGAAATTCTAAATTAGGATCCCCTTTTTTACTCACAATCGAAAATTATTAAACTAACTTTTCCCTTGAACTGAATTACGATTGTAGAATTGTAGGATTGTGTCATTACAAATAAATAATAAAAACACTTGAGCATTTATTTACAACTATAAAAGACAGTTTTTTTTTTACTTTTAAACATAAATGTCAAAAATTTTCTTTTGTGTTTTCATGGCTACTACGATAAAATTGAATAAATTATAAAATTGTCGTTTTTGGCCTATAATAAAATCTCTTCACACTAGTATTATACATTGTTGAACTCAAAATTTATTGCTTTATCTAATGATGCAAAACTCATTATGGCGTCCAGAAGTTGGTTATGAAAACAAAGATTTAGGAGGTCTGGACGATGTTTCAACCTTGTAATAGATACAGCATATCGTCTTTTTTATATATACCGATTTTCATTACTCTACTTTCAATAATAAAAAAGATATGGAAGAAATAAAAAAGCCAAATTTTCAGTTTTTTCACCTTATTTTAAGAACGGTGCATCTTACCTCCGATTTCTTTTCATAATCCAAAATGGTATTAATATATGCAACTTTTTTGTAATTTAACCAACCTTATATATCTTTTAATTTAGGAAATACTAATGGTGTACCTACATTGTAAATGTGATCACCCTGTATATATAAAACATAACAGTAGGTTAGATATGTGCCAGTACCTTTGAAAGATGTTATCCCAATTATGAGACTCTACATATAGCAACAGAAAATAAAATATTGCTAGTGAAGATACTTATTACTTTTTCAATTTAAAGTATTTATTTTCATTATTTCTTAAGTGAAAAGAAATTCGTTTTATGTTCTAATTATACCACATAAATATACCTTATACAATATAATGGATCTGACTAGTATTGATTTCCCATTGCCACGAACTCCTGGCCTGCCAAAAATTTTTTGGAGGTGCATTTTTCAGAAAAAAATTTAGAATTTTCTTTTTTGTTGAAAAAGTAACGCTGTGGAATTATTCTACATCCTCCGAAACTGTTGTTTACCAAATTTAAATAAAAAATATCTATTGTTTATTTTCTATAAGCCCGTAACCAAAAAAAACATTCAAATAAAATTGTTTGATGCCCGTCTAGTATGCCATGAAATAAAAAACAGTTGGTTGGAATAACAAAAAAAAGTATTTAACTTAATAGGTTGAAAAATTTATATATAAGAACAACGAATAATGACTAATAACTACAGCTGTCACAATCGGTCCGCCACGCAAGCTGCCTAGCTGTCGTTTAGGCGCCGATTTCTCTCTAATCGAACGATTTTACTTGTCTATTGATGCATAATTGTGTGTAATTATGTCGAGCGTAGTTAGTGTTAAATAACAGCAGCAAACACTTCGTAACACTGACTAAAAAAAAAAACAAATTTACAGGTGAGTAACTATAAAATTATTAACATACCTATAAAAACTCTTCAGATGGAAAACAAAACAGATAATTATTTTTTTTGGAATAGAAAAGAATTTTATGAAAGTAAAGAAAAATAATGAGTTCTAAAAATACCTATTTAAGCTACTCCATTCGTTTAAATGTTTGATTTTTTATTTTTTTTTTGTAAAATTAATAAAAAAGCAAGGAGTAAAAAATTATGTAGTCAGGTCAGCAGCACAGCTTCATCATTAGTAAATTTGTACAACAAAGAGGCATTCAACACGTGTTATTTCATGTGCATGTGGTCACAAGGAAGTGGTAGTAGTAGTGAAAACGGGCGGCCTCAGCCTAGCAATTAGGCCACAAGTGGGCCCTTTTTGCCTACCCCTCCGTCCCATCATCTAACCACACTCTGCCTCTGACCCTCCTCGAACCTACCCGAGGCCCTAATGAACGCCAGGATTTTGGTCCATGGAAGGTCTCTTACCTCAACCTCCTGAAGCTCTTCAGCACCTAAGACTTTGTCTTATCCTCCCAAAGGCTACACAATGTCCCAGAAGGTGGATAGGGGTGTCCTCCCCTACTCCACATTTCGGTCATAGAGGGTCCTCCTTTTTGATTGATTGATTGATATTAATTACAATTTTCCGTAGCACAGTATTTGTTTAGACTTCATATTCAGTCTGGGTTGCTACATTGCACATTGTAGCTCACTAAGTTGTAGTAAGTATTCTCATGTTTGATCAAATAGTTTATTTTTCTAAATAATTAGATGGTTTATAAAATATAATTATAATCTTATTTTTCAGTATTTTTAATTTCGGTTATATTAGGTACCTATTATTGAAAATATTTTCCAGTAGTAATCATTTTTAATTCCTTATTCCATGGCATGTCCTACGAAATGAAAATCTATATTCTCTTCGAGGAAAAAAATGTTCCTTGCATATGTGTGCTCAGACTTTGCCACAATTTTGAAGGGGTTTCCAATACAATTTGAGGAAAACATTTGTACGCTCCCTGAGATATCAACTCTTATACTGATGCAAATCTAATACACTGATAACAATTGGGCTCATTCTGTCACACCGACCCTTCACAGCGCGGTAGGGGTTCTACTGGGAATACAATGGATGTAAGGAAAGACGTTCGTTCGCGTGAAAAGAACGGGTAGTAAAATTTATCAATATAATTGGTGCAAAAATAACAAATAACTACAAATTCAGGAGAGATCCTTTAGAGAGAAATTCTCTTAGTTTATATACGAGTACAGTTTTGTAAATTAAAACTAATGAAATTTAGAATTAGAATTAGAAAATTGAAACACAGTTTATTCAAGACTTCTGTGGTACTACAGTTGAAGGTGTAATATCAATTTATTATCGATTGCTGTTCGGATAATATCGCGTCCAAACGTTTCCAAACGCGTCCAATAACGTTTTTAGTTTCGATTATTGAATAGTTAGGTTACTAGCAGATGGATTGCTACTGATATTGTTGTTGATGTCGTTATTATTGCTGCTGCTATTGTCGTTGTTGTTGATGTCGGTGATGATGATGTTGCTGCTGCTGTTACTGTTGGCACTGTAGTAGTAGTAGTAGTAATAGTAGTAGTAGTAGTAGTAGTAGCAGTTGTTGTTGTTGATGTTGTTGTTATTGTTGTAGCTGTTGTTGCTACCGCTGTTGTTGTTGTAGCTGAAATGAATATGAAAGATCCTCCCTTATTCCGTAGGATATGTTAAAAAATAAATTTACAAAAAAGTTTTATCTCATGTATGAGTTGCAAGCTATGCGAAACGAAAAGTACGAAATTTTTCCATCACATTTTTCATTTCAGTGTAATCTCATATATGCGTATTATCCGCATGCTATTCATATACCATGCATTGATTAAAGTTGACCTGGAACTAAATAGAACTAGTGTAGATAACTGAACAATTTTTCGAATACGTCTATTTTCATTAATTAAAATTCTTTTATTAAAAAGAGAAATACGTAGGTACACCTAATAATACCATGTGTATTTGGAAATATATTTCGTGAAATAGTAGTATATGAATTGACTGCAAATTTCTCTCTTCATAAGTGTCTCAATTTACGTCAACAAACCAAGAGTTATGTTGGCGTCCAAGGATACAATAAACGTTTTATCAGTTCTGTTAAGGCAAATACTTTTCTCGAGTAGCAAAAACTGTTGTACATTTAGTAAATTCATAATTAAAGAATTCATTTAATCATATGAAAACTATTCTTGTGTCTCAAAATCCAGTCACGATCTGAGAGCAAAATATTTTTGCATTTTCTTTTAAGCAAGAAACATGCCACATTTTTTAACGCTTAAGAATAATGCATAGGAAATGAACTGCGACAAGTATGTATGCATACATACATACATCACCAGTAGGTATGTAAATGTAAGCGATTCATACTTATATTCTGCCATTATAATATAGACCGTTATATGTAAGGTAGGTATGCAGAAAAATATGAAAAAAATCCTATACAAATCTAACCGAACAGAGCGACATTGAATTCGAGACTTGATATCTACACGCTACGAATATAAATGAGCAATAAAAACGCACCAGTACAAACCTTTTTAAACACAATTTAGTCAAATTTAGGCAATTCAGTCAAATGATGCTTGAAATAATGTTCTGGCGATTAAGTTGTCAGAATAAGTTTCTCAAAAACACTATAAAAGGGAATACATCAAAATTGCAGGGATTAAAGTCATTTAGATAGATGCCTGCAATACACTTCGTGAAATCACTATTGAAATTCATTCATAATTAAATCATATAGAACTTAATAGGTTTCCATGGTAGAACTTTGGAAGAACTTCACCAAAGGTTTATCGTATATCACAAGGATGATATAAAACACACCACAGAAATGAGATAATTTAGCGACTTGATAAAAATTGTACTTCAGATGAAATTTCTTCACCTTTAGTAGTCCAGGCAAGTTAGACCAAAATCACCCAGGATACGGAAATTTTTTTCTGATGAACCGATCGAGTTGCGGTTTACGGCATTGTCTTCGGAAAAATATCAGGAAAAAAGTCTATCTATTACACTTTGGGGCTGGATCGAAACTGTATTGCGGGTGCATAAACTGCATCTTGGAGTGCATGAATTTTTCCGATTTTTTAAAAATGGTAAAAATTGACTAAAAGTTGTAGAAATTTGTGTGCACGGGTTTTCGGGGTCGGAGATTCCGAATCTGACCCTGAAAAATATGCCCGACGGCACTGGGGCCCCTCAGTGGGGCAGGCGGGGGCCTTCTGTAAAACATCGAATAGCTAAGTAATTGCCTTCTAAATCCCCATTCGGGGGTTTTTGGGGTCGGGGATTTCGATTCTGACACTGAAACTGTATGTCCGGTCTATAGTTCCAGTCCGTACACATATCTACATGGAAACCTTCCATAAGTAGGCCCTAGATCAGTAACCCTTAAACCAAATTGTTAACTTAGATATATGTTGATGATAAATATAACAACATCGAAGGGGTTGTGGACCAATCAGTTTAAGTGTAGATTTGGAAAAAACGGTATTCTTCTGTTTTTAGATGTCATTGTCAGGAAACCGCATTACATCCTGGGGACAATGTTTACAATAAGTCAAGAGTAAATGTATGTGATCGCTGTGTCTCTTTATCACTATGCAGCCCAGAAGCAAGATATCTTCAACATCTTGTATCGGGCACGCACCATCTGCGAACCAAAATACTTGAACGAAAACACATCGATTATGATCAATTACGGGGAAATAGATAACAGAAAATCGACCAAGCCATCAGCAGGATACCTAAGATTAAGTAAAATGAGGAGTATCCGACAAAAACCTACCTGCTGTTTTCACAAGCATATACCTCCTAATAAAACACAATATTAATACAATCTGTAAAGGAAAATAATAGTAGCAAACGTCTCCAAAACTAGCACATGGATAGATATCTAAACACAGAGTGACATTACCGCGCAGCCCAAAAACAAGACATTACACACATTAGTGTCAGCACGGGTCAATTGCGAGCTAAAACAATTGAACGGATGAACTACAGCACATACAATCTGCTTTTAGAGAAATTTGTTACATGAACAGCATATTGAACATTACAGAACATATCGAACAAGCCATCAGGAAGTTTCTAAGGTCAAGGAAAAAGAGGAATGATCTATCTATGACAACTACTTACCTGCCTTATATTCTATGTGCTAATAAGATCTTATATCAAGGAAACAATATTAATATCATTTATAACATCTCAATAAAAATAGGGACAGCCTTTCCTAAGAAGAGCTGCAGGAATGTCTACTTCAAAGCCCCAAGGTGTACAGGTCCATTTTCGATAGGAATTCAGGGTATTTCAGAAACTACTAAAGGTATGATAAATCTGACAAGATGTTCTCGAGCTCGATTTTCATGGCAAACTATACTGTCAAATCAGAAATTTGCTATCTTCATTTGTTTCTGAGTTACAGGGAGTTTCTCGTTATTGTGACATTTTTAAACATGTCTGTATCTCAGCTGTTAAATAAGTTAGAGTTAAAGTGAAAACTGTTCAAGACTAATTCTTTGGCGTAGAATTGAATGCCGGTATTAGATTTTAGTAGATCTTAAGATTTCGGAGTTATGACCCAAAATTATATATTGGAAATCGTAGCTGACCAAGGCCTAAAAAAATTGAGATTTTTTTTTTGCTTTTTAGCATACTATAGTTATTTTTACAAACACAGGAGATACGGGGTGTTTTATATATAAATTTTATATGTTTTCCCTTTTAATATGGATGGCTATGAAAATACATATAAAACTATAATTCCTACTTTTACAAAACTCATATCTGTTGTAAAAATATGACGTTTATTTGAAATGCACAGCATATACTCGTATGATAATATAATACTAACGAAATTTTAGGAGATAGGTGGATAGGAACAAACGGACCGATCACATGGCCATCTAGGTTACGTGATTTGAGTCCGTTGGACTTTTTCCTTTAGGGTTTTTTAAGAGACATATTTAAAATTCCTTTTTACTCTATAGAGGATCTTCGACGAAATGTTGAAAATTCTTTTAATAATATTTCTAATATACATTTAATGAATGCTACCCGAAGCGTTGCCAGAAGATGCGCGAAATGTGTGACAGTTAAGGGACGGCAATTTGAACATTTAAATGATGATGTAGGTACTTACTATTGTTTAATTTACGTTTAATATTGTAACTTGAGTCGAAGTGGAATAAAAATTTGAAAACTCTGTGTTTTCTTATCTGTAATATCTATTTTAAATAAACTTCATATTTTTACAACAGATATGAGTTTTGTAAAAGTAAGAATTATAGGTTTGTACGTATTTTCATAGCCAGCCATATTAAAATGTAAAAAAGAATCGAATTTATATATAAAACACCCCGTATCTTGTGTATTTGTAAAAATAACCATAGCATGTGATATATTGCTGAAAAGCAAAAAAAAACTCCAATTTTTTAGGTCATGACCAGTCACGATTTCCATAACTTGGTCATAACTCCGAAATCTTAAGATCTACTAAAAGTCTAATACCGGCATTCAATTCTACGCCAAAGAATTAGTCTTGAGCAGTTTTCAGTTTAACTCTAGCTTATTTAACAGCTGAGATACAGACATTTAAAAAATGTGAGAGTAACAAGAAACGCCCTGTAACTCAAAAACATAAACATAAAACATAAAACACACCACAGAAATGAGACAAGAAAGAAATGAAGATAGCAAATTTCTGATTTGACAGTCGAGTTTGCCATGAAAATCGAGCTCGAGAACGTCGTGTCAGATTTATCATATCTTTAGTAGTTTCTGAAATACCCTGAATTCCCACCGAAAATGGACCAGCCTGTACAGAATCCCATATACATACAAAAAGTATACATTGCACAAAAGGGAAGACATATCATTACGAGGTTAAAGGAATGAAGTGGTTCAGTTGAGAAAAAGAATATTTTGGTTGAGATTCTACAAGGAGGCACTCGAGACGAGCGGTTCTTCTTCTTCTTCTTCTTTTCCTAGTGGTTGGTTCTGATACAGCACCGTGGCCTTATTAGGCCACGGTGCTGTACGTCTTACTACTTAGTCCTATTCAGCAAGTAGTTTTGTCCTTTTAACAAAGTCCAAAAGCTTTCTTGCTGACACTTTCCTCAGCTCCTTGGGTTCCAAATAGAGCCGCCCCAGGAGCATCCTTCTACTACGTGCAAATCCCGGGCACTCGCCTAGGATATGCAGAGAAGTTTATTCCGCTGAGTCACATTCTCGGCAGACCGGACTGTTTACAAGCTTTAGCTTATGTAGATGTTTCCTAAAGTGGCAGTGTCCCGTGATGGGTCCCGTCACTCTCCTGAGCCGAATTTTATTCAAGCTCAGCAATTCATTTGCTCTTTCCTTCAAAGGATATTCCATGAACTCCTTAGAATGGCTATGCCCTGGCATTGAAGTCCAGTATTTCCTATGTCCTATCTCAGTCCATTCGCCCAGAACCCGCCTGACCACACTGGGAGATGTACCGCAGAAGGGCTCCAGGCCAATGAACTCTGTCTCGGATCCCTTCTTAGCAAGTTCATCCGCTTTCTCGTTCCCACAAATGCCTTTTTGTCCTGACACCCAACACAGTCTAACTGTATTATTGATAATCAGTTCAGTCAGCATTTGTAAATAATCACCTTGAATTTGGATTCATCCACACTAGAACACCATGAATTGATGCACATAGCAAATGTAAATACCAGCCAGAAGACTTAATCTCCGTAGAGATTAAACAGCAGTGTTCTTCCGAAATAAGCAGAAGTCTGAATCGACGCCGTGGCAACCATCTCGCAAGTTAGTCAAAAATACCGGTAATAATAAATGGTACAGATCTATAAGTTTGCATTTATAACTTAGACAGAGCTGCGCGATATTGAGAGAGAACGTATTAGACTAGACGGAATAAGTAGGTGCGGCGATTTGGGATAGCGACTACCCGGAGCTTCCCCTTGTCGTGTCCAGTGCTCATTTGTGGGCGTAGCTATCTCAGACGCAAACTTATTTGTCTCGGTCTGTAATTTCTGCAATGTAGGTAATACAATAATTAATTTTTCACATGATAAAAGAACTGTGGCAACACGTATACTGAGAACCCCAAAGTGTGATTGTGGACAGTCTTTTCGAGTAATTACAAGAAACTATAGGTATTTTAAGTCTTCAATTAATGAGAATTACATTTATATAATCACATTTATATATGTGACATAAAGATAAAATTATATGAACTTGTATTTGTCCTACATTGTTTTCGAAAAACGTACGAGAATCTACAGATCTAATTTCAAAACATCTACAATATCATATTGTAAATTCGATCCTATTGTGAATACAATTACCCTGTCTTTTTTCGGAGGTGTTTAAAAAAGCAAATTTCTCATTTTGCGAGGCTTGTATCAATATCATAAAGTTATTTTACCCCTGCAGCATAATCTTTTACCGCACAAAATAAAAGCGGCCTCCCTCTAATAATATTACATCACGTGGAGAGTACCTAATAACTTATTTATTGCAAGCGTACAGGAAGTTACTTTTTTGTACGTGGTCCTGGTATGCGGGAAAAACTTTTTACAACCTCCGCATAATTCATTTATTATATGAATATGGAATCGTACCTTTGCATGCTTGATTCACGGAAAAACCGAGTAAAGTTTACGAATATGTAAGAAAAATAAAAGGCTAGGGTGTTGTCCTCATAAAGCAAGAATGTTTAAAATTATAAGAAAATTGTATTTATAAATATCAAATGTTCGTACTTCTTTACTCAGTCTAGCAATTGCGAAATAAAAAATTGGTAATACTTGGTAATACTGGTACTTGCGGGATGAAGTCATCATTAAGTAATATTGAGTGATTAGTATGATGATGATTAATACGAGTGAAATTAATTAATATTAAGTGATATTTTATACATCATTGTTAGGACGTGTTGTTTTAATTCATATGGATTAAATTTACTTTTTAATTCTTCAAATATTAAAATAAAAGAATATTTACCAATGCAGTTTAAATTGTTGTTGATAATTTTGCATTTTGCCTGTTTTTTTCAAACAAATGGGCGCCATCCTAGGATTATTTCTATAAGGTCGTACGTAATTCTCTGAATTATATATTAACAAGGCCACTATGTACATTTCTAGAGTGTGTACAATAAAACCCGAGAATGGATCTAATGAAGAATTCTTGGGATAAATAAAGAAATTATTAGAATCAAATATCCATAGAAAATCATATAGAAACAATTTTAAGAAAATAGGTATCTTTTCCATAACTAATATATGCATATTGACAAACTTGCTATTTACAAGTAATTCATAAAAATAAACATTCACAAACATGCGAAGTGATCGAAATGGTTCCATAGCTATCCTACACGACATCAAACCTTCATTTTACCTAGATATAATATAATAGAGCCCTCAACGGCGCTTTATATTATAGAATTAAAGTATATAAAAGGTTAGCATCTCGTCTTAAGATATTAAACTTTTAAACGCAAATTGAAAATACTTTTACGAGATTATGAATTTTATTCCTTAAATGGATATTTCACAAGTAAACTTTATGGCAGCAGGAGATTATCACGTCTTACAAAATTTATTTCTAATGAGTATCTGTACGTATTTAATGTTTATGTGCATATATTATGCTTGCTCTATTATTTAAATTAAAATTTTAGAACTTCCGTCGTCGAAATTCATATTGTAATAATGGGCTCATTTATCAATTTTATTTTTATTTGCTTCAAAAAGATATTGCAATTTTAAGGTTCTCTGCAAAAAAATTAGAATTGTATAGTCGGGTTTTAGTTGCCTGTTAAGTTTCGATAGAATACGTTAAGATACCGAATTTTATTAGCAATATGGAAGACACAGAACAGAAAAAAAATACAAATATTGTATTGTTCCCCAGTGTGAGAGCATTAGTGTGAAGACATCTAAGAAAATAATAATATCCCCGTAATTCTGTCGTGCGGATCTAAAATTAATAGTCTATTAGTCTCCACTTTGATTTAGTTTTTTAATATCATTTATTTGAAAAATGACTTATTTTGAAAGCAACAAAACTGCCCTGCGTAATTTAGGTATGTAATAAATACGTTTGTATCCTCTATAAACACTATACACTTGTGTTTTCCATTGTTGATTTTTTTGTGTATATTATACAAATACCTATAGGTACATACTAAGTATTTATATAGGGTGAGTCAGTTTTTTGTAGACAAACTTTAACAGGAGATAGAACATATGTTTTTAAAAATAAAAATTCCTATAAACATATGTCGTAGAAGGCTTCGATTACGAGATACAGGGTGTTGAATATATATTTTTTCTCGATTTTTCATTATAACTTATAAACGAATGCTTAGATTTTTTTCATGTTTGGGGGATAATGCCTATTAATTATGGGGCATAAAACAAGCGATAAGAATGTTCAAAAACTTTCACAGTGGCAGAGTGGAGGGGGTGCTCAACCCCTTTCTTAAACAGAACTTCTACGCCAATGACAATTTAAAAAAAGGGTGCATCATTTAGTTAACCTAAGACGTTCTATTGTACATCGCTGTGAAATGTGTATTGAAAATAACGGTTTACATTTTGAACAGAGTGTCTAATTTTATTATACTAGTGTTATTGTTATTAATCGTTGTAATTGTTATTTATAAATCGTTATTGCTAAAAATTGTTATTAATTCTACAATTGTTATTTAAATATTGTTATAAATTCAAAAATTTTCTCCATAAACATTAACATCAATGTTCATTCCATGTTTTTTTTTGTAATGTAGTTGCAGTACATTAGTATTTACGCAGCACATAATAAATAAGGATTATTAAAATTAGTGTACTAAACAGATTTCAACTTATAAAGTCTTGTATCTGAGTATGGTTTGACAAAACAAATATTTATTTTGACTACATTGGAAAGAGATAAAGAATAAGAGATTTCGTCTTTTTAGAATCCTTAACAAACCATATTTAGGTAGGTTTCGTTGAAAGAATTAAATATTTAGCCGATAATTGATAATAAATAAATTACTTAATTTAGTACCACACCAAACAATAAAAATCAAAATAACTCGGGAACGCACAGGTATTTCGAAACAGAAGAAGGGACATTATTTTTGTTAAACTGTATGTAGATAATAAAAATAACAGTTTTTTTTAAATAGTCATTGTCGTAGAAGTTCTGTTTAAGAAAGGGGTTGAGCACCCCCTCCACTCCGCCACTGTGCAAGTTTTTGAACATTCTTATCGCTTGTTTTATTCCCCTTAAAAAAAAAATTAGCATGCGTTTATAAGTTATAATGAAAATTCGAGAAAAAAATTACATATATTCAACACTCTGTACCTCGGAAACGAAGCCTTCTACGACATATGTTTATAGGGACTTTTCTTTTTAACAACATGTGTTCTATCTCCTGTTAAAGTTTGTCTACAAAAAACTGACTCACCCTGTATAAAAATAAATAATAAATATTATATTATTAATACATTTATAAGATTTTAGGTAGATTTTATGTAGTTTCCATGGGAATACAAATAGTAATAAGAATTTTGTATTTGATTAGGTAAATCTACTACCTACTATTCTTATTGTACAAAAACATTAAAACTTTCGCTACAAACGTACTTTAAAGAAGCTTTACACGTTATTGAAACGTAACCCTTGCATTTTCACTCCACTCATCTCATCACTGATAAAACCACTGTCGTGGTTTTTATTTAAAAAACCCATAACCATTAACAAACCTACTTCTGGCAAATTAGAAGAATCTGCTTTTAAGAAATTTGCTTCCATTTTTTAAATTTAATATGCATAAACGCTAAAACATTCTGTAGAATGCAGAAACTCATCTGGAAGTAGCGCCACGCCCGCCGGCTGACCGTCCCATGCGGTGACGTCATTACATTGCCACGGCTGAGGCAAATATTCGCATTTTAAAAATCATATAGTTTGAAAACCGCTCAACGGATTGAGTTGAAATTTTTAGGATCGCCTAATCATGAACAATAGATGCGTTTACTTATAATTTATTTGCTTACTTATATACTTGAGTGAATGGCGTAAATACTGCCCTATTAATTCAAAAAGGCAAACTGCAACTTTCTTATTGCCTTCAAACGAGCACTAAAATCTGAACTGTACCAAATTTGGTGTATACCTTCAGTGGTACGTGAGTGACGAACTGTTTCACTTTTACGTTTTACGAAAAAATGTACAAGAAATAGATAGTAATATTTCTTACATTAAACACAAAATATATCATTTGCTAAACATTTTCTGACTACAGTAGCAATTCTAAAATAATAAAATATCTTGATACCTCTTATCGTACTAACATTTATATCGCCCTATGATACGATTCAACTAAATTCAGTAAAAAAACGTTTAGAACAAAGATAATGGCGTACTTCCCAGAAGTGCGCCATTAGCGGGAAGAGAAGTATGTAACATGAACCGCGTTGCGTTGGCGTTAGTATGGAGGGTAAGATGTACCATAAGAAAAATTAAACCATGCAATCATTTGCTACGGTTAATAGAGGACGGAGATGTCAAAGCTGTCTCATATGTCTGTTGTAAAAGGGAATACGATTTCTAAATGAAGCCATTACAAAAATTTATTCGAAAAAAGTATTTTAAATATTTTTTCCAAAATTAAATAATTTTGAATAAAAAAGATAATCTTAATATTTCAAAAATTATTATCGTATAATGATTGTACTTCCATTAAATTTGCACCATTTTTTTTAAGTAAATAAAAATAGTTATATAGTAGACCTAATGAAGGCCATACCACATTTCATGAATAAACTAGCGGTTTAAAATATAAAGAAAATTAAGTTGTGTAGGTTTTCTAGAAGTGACAAGTTACTTCATTAATTTCTACTTAATTATTTTTTGAAAATATTTAGTAATATTTATGTACAATAATAGTAGTAATAAGATATTAGAATCTCTACAAATAGAAAGTAGAGGGCAACACTTGGTGGTAGAAACTGCCTATTTGTATTATACTAGATACAAGTACCAATTAAAACTGTTAATTAATAAAGACCCTTTATAAACAATTGTAAATAGTGAGATGTGACATTTGTTTTAAAGAAAGTAAATCTCAGAATGATGGAGGAACTTTTCATTGTCTGAACAAAACTCAATACAAATCCATTTTTTCATTACGTCAGAAATGGGATACAATCAGATTCGCAAATAATATTCTGCTGCTGGATAAACATATGTCTGAAAAAAGCATACGTCCCCGCTTTGTTTATTTAGGTTTCAGCGATAGCATCGAATTTTAGTAAAAGCAGCCAACGTATCTCGTTTATGTGAAAAAAACTCCGTCATTTATACTTGTGTAGAATATAACTTATTTTCTTTTAAGGTAAACAAAATAAATTGGTGATCTCTTAAATATGGACAGTTTTTTTCTTTACCGGATCAAACAGGTATTCTAAATTCCTCTTCATAACTAATAATAAATGTTATCCAAGGAAATCTTCTTATGCTCGACTACACAGAGAACATTACCTTCGAACTACCCAAAAGTCAGCTGAAATCCATGGAATGTTTCATTTTGTGAATAGACTTTCTTGTTTTGTGTTCTATGGTATCTAAAATTAAATCTTATATTCACGGTTACTACACAAACATCTCTTTGTAAATTAACCTTTATAATAACCTGTATAAAAACTAAACTCTAAATTTTGCGAATAACTACCTACATATATTTATCTTATAAGCAAATAGGCTAAATTTCATAAAATTTTTGTGACATCATTTAAATATTTGCATGAATGCCATGTCTAAAGAAAATATATTTTTGATTGAATCTATTATTTATCACTTAATGCATACAGGATGATTCTCAGATGTACGAGCCCAAGCTCATAATAGTTGGACCGGCTAACGCTTTCAACTAAATACTTTAATAATCTATGAATTATGCAGAAATAACGAAATATTTCTGAAAATCCTTTTAACTACAGTAAAATATAAACTTTTTAGTTATAAATATTAACATTTTATTCAATACATATATCGACTAATGGTTACACAATAAAAAACTTTATCCGTCTCAGGAGTCATAAAAGTTCGGACACTCTTTAATATTGAGTTACATCGCCTTTGTTCTTAGTAACTGCTTTAATTCTGCTAGACATTGTATTTACTAACAAATCACATTCTTCTGGTGGAATATTATCCCAAATATTCAGTAGTGTGGCTTTTAATTCAGGCACTGAACGTGCTGGATGTTTCCGAAGCTGTTTTTTCATATTGTGCCATAAGGTCTCAATCAGATAAATCTGGGCTGGAAGACGTCCATTTTAATACTGGTATTTGATGATTCTGCAACCACGTTTTAATAGTTTTTTCCGTATGACACGGTGCACCGTCTTGTTGGAATATGCAATGCCCTTCCGCCATTTGACACATCTCAACAGATGGTAACAGACTCTCTTCCAGAATATCTCTGTACTTCTGCGCGTTAACAATTCCATCAACAAAATGCAGTTTACCAACACCTCTACCAGACATGCAACCCCAGACCATAACAGATGCTGGAAACTTTACTTTTTTGACAAAACAATTGTTATGATAGGCTTCTGAAGGTGTACAAGGTGTACGCAAAACCCGTTTTCGTGTGTCACCTACACCAACTTCAAATTTTGACATCGCTCCAAATTACGCTGTGCCATTATTGATTCGTCCTATTTTTATGTTATCGTGCTCATTTTAACCTGTTTCTCCTCTGCAGTTTTGTTAATAGAGATTTTTCTTTTGCCTATTGGAAAAAAATAAAAAATTGACAAGAATTTAAACAAGAAAAAAAAGATAAAAAGTTATCTTGTAAAACTTGAATCCTATTTTTCAACTAGTTCCTTTCGTTGTGGACATTGAAATAGGCTTTGCTATACTGTCCCTCCATAGTGCAGTTATTTCTTTAGTATTGGACCGCCGATTTGTTTTTACTATTCTGCGTAAAGCTCTTTTATTTGCTTCTGTAACTGTAGATGGTCGGCCGGTTTTGACTTTTTAGTCGACTCCGCCGGTTCTTCTGTATAAATTAATAATATCCTGCACTGTAGAACGCGGAATTGAATGAGAAACTGATATTCGGCGGGCCGAAATACCTTTCTCATGGGCTTTTATAATAAAAACTCGTAAATCTTTACTTAGAGGTTTACCACGAGGCATTTTACGTTAAATCTGAAGCAAAACGTGGGTAAAACTAATAATGACAGATATTTTGTTGAATTATTCAGTATGTGTTTTGTTTTGATGGAGTATATCAGTTTCATGGCAGATATGATAAGTGGCCGAACTGTAATGACCCATTGGTTGGATTGCATTTTTGTTAACTATGTTTTCCTCAATTTGAATTTTACCAATAGTGATTAAATTTAGTAAATTGATAGTCTACTTTATTACAAGTGAGGTAGCTTTAAGGAAATCTTTCATCGTTTTGGTAGAATTTGTAATTTATTCAAGTATTTAATTAAAAACGTTTTCCGGCCGAACTATTATGAGCCTGGGCTCGTAATTTTATAAAATGATCTTTATTATTAAGCATTTTCGAATCCGTATGTATAGAAAATGTTTGTTCTCAAATTATTACTATTTTGATCTGGCTAAATATTTTAAATTGCTACTATTTAATAAAGTAATCTTCCAACCGAATGGTATGAACATATACAGGGTGGTCCCGAGGTAATGGGCTAAAATTCATGGGTAGATTCCCCAAGTAAAAATATTGTAATTTAGTCGAACTTACCTTAGTCCAAAAGTTGATAGTTAAAGAGATACAGAGTGTTAAATGTAAAATATTATTTCAGTTTTTTTAACTTATTCCTTAACAAATGCAAATATCTACACAAAATTTTGGGGATTGGAGTTCTTTGAGTAGAGGAATTGAAATCTGTTCACATTTTGGTTCAAATTCATAGAGGGCGCTAGCTGCAGTAGATTGAATGTGTTAAAACGACATAACTTTTTTGTACTTTAAGGTATCTCATTTTTGGTAACAAATTCTTATTTTTCAAATTTTTTTACACAAAAAAGGTATACTTTATTAAAGTAGCTATCTCGCACCATTTTCGAGATATTTGGCTTTGAATCTTCCAATGCTGTTGCATTAAATTACAATTAAGTACCTACAGGTATTATTAATTTAGTGGTAAAGTTTCTTAAGTAGGATTTGGACGAAAATCAAATAATTGACGTCTTCCACTTGTCTTATTACTGTCATTTGTATGCTAATTTCTATTAAGTATTATTCGTATCTAATTAAAATCACATCTTAGCTTACAAATTAAATTGTATACTCGTACATAAATGTGAGATAGAATGCCGAGGTTTTCGTTTTTGGAGTTACATGAAATCAGTTGTTTATGGAGAAACTATAAACACTTGAGAAGAACTTTAGTAGCAGGTTTTAAATGCTGCAAAGTCATTTCGCATTAAGGATTTATACTTTAAAATAAGACAATCTTTTAATAAACGTGTTGATAAATGTATTGAAGTTAGAGGTGGATATTTTAAGCAATTATTGTCAAAAAGGCATATTTTTTTACTAATGTTTACTATTTTACTGTTCATTACAATTTTTAATTCTAAATAAACCCTTGTTTTTGACATTTCTAAATTATTTTAATTATTTCAACTATTAGCATTGGAAGTTTCAAAGCCAAATATCTCGGAAACGGTGCGAGACAGCTACTTTCATAAAGTCTACCTTTTTTGTGTAAAAAAAGTTGGAAAATAAGAATTTGATACCAAAGATGAGATACCTTAAAGTACAAAAAAGTTATGTCGTTTCCAACACCTTCAATCTACGGCAGCTGGCGCCCTCTATGAACTATAACCAAAATGTGAACAAATTTCAATTCCTCTATCCAAAGAACCCCAAACCCCAAAATTTTGTGTAGATATTTGCATTTATTAAGAAATAAATGGAAATAAACTAAAATAATATTTTACATTTAACACCCTGTATCTCTTTAACTATCAACTTTTGGACTAAGGTAAGTTCGGCTAAATCGCAATATTTTTGCTTCGAGAATCTACCCATGAATTTTGGCCCATTACCTCGGGACCACCCTGTATATTGTTACAACTATATAAAGTAAGCTGAATAATGTTACGAGAAAGGATAATGTATTGTTCCTTGGGTGAAAATAATTCTCGTATTAAATTTTTCAAAATGAGGTAAATGAAAACGTAGCGCATGTTGCTATCGTAAGTGTATTTTAGAGGGTAACCAATTATTTGAAGTTCGATCATTTGACAGCAAGGGTCCTCCAAATTCTAATAACCAAGCCTACTTCACAGCGTCGCAGCGTTCTTTAAAGTTATTGGAGATCTCATAATGTAGGTAGGTGTATTTGTGACGTCTGCCTTCTTATTTGCCAAGTTGGCTCACGTTCTCGGTGTTTTAATAATCCAAAGGAAAGAGCGAAATATAAGCAATATCGGGAATGCCCCTTAAATACGTGAGTTGACAACTTCATCAATTGAGTTATTATTTACCCAGAAAAATGTCATCGTGGCTGCTCTTAAGCAGTTGAGGATATTACAAATTATTTAGATATTTGGAAATTAGTTACTGGTACTCAGGAGGCCGTAACATGGTTTCAACAACGAATAAAACATCATAAACCTCGTTGAGGTAGATCCGTGGCGCAGTACTCGCGACATTGACCGAGAAGTGGGTGGTGTATCTAACAATACAGGTGGCGTGTACTACGGGAACAATTATTATTACCCTCCTATAATGTACAAAGGGTTTCTGGTATTAAATAACAGTGCTCAATTGAAGTAAAACTAAAGTAAAATCCACATAGTGCAAATGAAAAAAAGCACCGATTAATGGTTTGAACGTTTTGTTTCCATATTACAACTACTGGTCGCGTTAAAATTAGGATATGTTACTGACATACTGACTTTACCATGTGAAATGGAAATAACTTCATACTTCACCATTCATCAAACACTCGTTTAAAAATCATGTAAAACTAATCAATTTAAATCCCGCCCCCATTGCCAAAGCTCCTATCTATACCACATTGGTTGAATTTTTTCGAAAATTTAGATATATGTCAGAATATAGTATTTACATGATGGAGCTCCACCACATTACTTTCATGCTATACAAGAATCGGACTTCGGACTTAAATTCTTTTAATTTTTATTTTTGGGGATATTTAGTCAATGATGTTAGAACACACCAATGCAATAATCCAATATAATGGATTGAATCTGCATCACATCACGTTTTAAAAAGGGTATACTTGGGTAAAACGCTTAATTGTTATTGCAAAAAAGTATAAAAAAATAGTAAAAAAATTCATTTTTTTCTTGGATTTCTCGTCGACAACTTAGCAACTATTCATTTTAGACAAAAATAAGAAAGGAAAAAAAGTTTTGTAATTAAATTTTTAACAAGATAGAGTTAGTTGCAATTCGAAAAAATAATTATTGTTATTGCAAAAATCGGAAAAATAATTTAAAAATTGCAAAAAATCTAGTTTATTTGTCAATTTTTTTCAGACACTTGAATAATACCTAGGATCTTCATACTTTTTCCAATTAAACTTCTTAGTGCATAGAATCATCACACCAAATTTCATCCAATTCGGTTCGATAGTTTTTACATAATACCTAATTGTTTAAATTTTTTTCAAATTAAAAAATTTTCAAAATCAAATTTATAAAAATCTAAAGCCTTTGAATACTTGAAAATTTCACCACAAAAAGAAGAGCCCTCAAGCTTTAAAATGGTTTTTGAAAAATTCAAATCGGACTATTAGGTGAGCCGTGGCGATTATTTAAACATTTTCGCAATTTTCATGCTTATAAACAATTGCAATAATTTAATCTTTTTTTCAAAATTTTGTTTATTTTAAAATATGGTTTGAAAGTACTCGGAATGACGAGAATTTAAAAAAAAAAAACCTGATGATCCGCCCATTATTTTCGGGGTTATAGCCCGTTAAAGTTAACCCTTATTGACTGCAAAACTATAAGGGTATAAGGGCTGTTTTTTGAACTAATAGGTTTGTCATTCCGAGTACTTTCCAGATATAAATATTCAAAATATGCAATCACGGGCGTTCCATTTAAAATGTCACTTCAAGACCGCGTGAACTCAATGAGGCATTAGTGGTGGAGGGAGCAAACACACAGCTACTCCAATTTGAATTCTCGAGTTCAACACTGCGACGCTCGGAAAAAATTCACTTATCTCAGCTTCTAATAGACCATTCGATGATTTTTTTTAAACCGATGTCTCGCAACTTAAAAAATTCAATTATCTTATTTTCAGCTACCTTTTATTATTAATTATTGGACTTTTGACATGCCGATAAACAGTTACTTTTAAAAAATGATTAATTTATTATGTTAACTTTAACGGGCTATAACACCGAAAATAACGGGCGGATCTGGTTTTTCTTTAAAAATACTCGTCTTTCCGAGTACTTTCAAACCATATTTTAAAATAAAAAAAAATTTGAAAAAAAAACATTAAATTATTGCAATTGTTTATAAGCGTGAAAATTGCGAAAATGTTTAAACAATCACCACGGCTCACCTAATCGTCCAATTTGAATTTTTAAAAAGCATTTTAAAGCTTGAGAGCTCTTCTTTTTGTGGTGAAATTTTCAAGTATTCAAAGGCTTTAGATTTTTATAAATTTGATTTTGAAAATTTTTTAATTTGAAAAAAAAAAAATTAAACAATTAGGTATTATGTAAAAACTATCGAACCGAATTGGATGAAATTTGGTTTGATGATTCTATGCACTAAGAAGTTTAATTGGGAAAAGTATGAAAATCCTAGGTATTATTCAAGTGTCTGAAAAAAATTGACAAATAAACTAGCACTTTTTGCAATTTTTTAAATTATTTTTCCGATTTTTGCAATAACAATAATTATTTTTTCGAATTGCAACTAACTCTACCTTGTTCAAAATTTAATTACAAAACTTTTTTTCCTCTTCCATTTTTCTCTAAAATTAATAGTTGCTAAGTTGTCGACGAGAAATCCAAGAAAAAAATGAATTTTTTTGCTATTTTTTATACTTTTTTGCAATAACAATTAAGCCCACGTTTTTTTTATATGCATAGAAAAATTATAATTTCTGATGTTATTTAGAAACCGTTAAAGCAAAAATCTCCGATCATATGCGTTTTACCCAACCCGAAACAGATAGCGCCTAGACTAGTAGTCAGTTTTCATTTTTGCATTTTTTGTGTTTTATGATTTAATATACCAAGATTCCTTGAAGAAATAATTTTCAAGTTTGTAGACAGCTTATACATTAAATTGGATTTCAAAGTGCTTAAAAAATACAAGCAGGAAAAAAATAAATGTTAATCGGCGTACTTAGGTAGGTAGATACTACCCATAATTTTTTGACGCCAGGAATTTTAAAATATTTATCGTTTAGAAAGCAGTTTTGTGGACATTTAAAATACCTCATCGCTCTCCCCCTCAGACTTCAAGGTATTGAAATTTTTATCCCCCCCTTTTATTTCGGCCTCATTCATGATTCATCAGTTCGTTTCAGTTAACTTATCTCTTGCGTTTTCTTTAAAAGCTAAATTAAAGAGCGAGCTTAAACTTGTGCTTAATAATTGCGAGGGTAGGCATTAGCAGAGGTCTTGAACCATAAATAAGTCATTTAATTGAAAGTTATACGTAAACATTTTACTTTGAAATTTAATAAAACATTATTAAGGGCATTATCTGGAATATCCAGGCTGCGTTGAAAACTGAGAGGTTTTGTTTGCGAGGAATGCTTATTAATTATTATGTATCTAGTGTATCAGTAGTCATGTGCCTATAAATATTTGAATGATGAACAAAATATGGTTACCAGTTACTCTCATCTTCTGCCTGAAACAGTTCAAACGTATGGCAGATGGTTAAAAACCGTAAATTTTCAAACTGCATGGAAAACTGTGCATCATTTCTTATGTATTTGCGGAATAACTACATAAATTAAAGATAGTCGAAACATAACTTACAATTTATGTCACTTTCATATCCACAAAGCGGTAACAAAATCCTTACTTCGGCATGTAGAGCGAAAATGTACATTATCTTTTATATAAACGTCCTTTATGCTATTTATTACACTTCCACCATTTAAATTTGCTGACCCATATAAATATAATTTAATTATTGTTTATTGTTTAGCTTTATATGCGCAATAAATATAACACCTATAACATTTGACATAAAGCTGTAGTTAAACTGAATAAATATTTACATATTTTCCGTATATTCTGTTTTATTTGTAAGTAATATAATATACCTAGTAGTTAGCTAGTTTTTTCATGCAAATGTTCTACGTAATTATTCATTTCCTATAAGTCATCACTATTTTCACAAAATCGATACGTAATTATTATTAATTGTGTTCAAATGTAATATTATATACAGGGTGGCTGATATTGTTTGATATTGTAGGGTACAAGTCAAACAGTGACAGAAAAACTAATAATTTAATTAATATATCTTCTTCTTCAAGCATAGCCTCATTGGGCAAACAAATCCTGACTAACTTGACTGATTTGCAGATAATGTTTTTCAGAACCAATCAAGTTAACAAGGTATTCTGGCGTTTGGTTTATGGATCATAAAACACCACGTTTCATCAGCAGTCACAATGTTGTAAAGAAAGTTTTAGTCCTTTTAGGTTTCCTTAATGATGTCCTTCGAATGTTGTATTTTGAATGGTCATCAGTCAACTTGTGAGCAATAAACCGTACACACACTTTTATTTGTGGGGCTGTGTTGTTTATTTTTTAATAAAAACAAATGTATAAGGATAATAATTGTTAATTTAATTGTTAAAGTTAATATTGTTTTGTTTTGGTATTTAGTATATTCAATATTGTTAACATTTTCACTATGTTTTATAATTGAAATGAGTTTTTAATATTATGTTCAATTAATTATTTAGTTTGTAGTACATATATTTTATTGTGCAACTTATTTCTTTTCAAAGAGTAGTATGGTACCTACCTATTTAAAATGATACTATGACTAAAAAACTCACTCATCCGTTCATATCACTTTGGTAGTACGCTGCACTTTGATTTTGAAACCGATTGCAAAATTCAGGACGACTGGGGAAATCAGCGGTTTCGCTTCAACGTTCGCACGCTCTGTGGTCCGCCGGCACTTTCCCAGTCAGCAAATGTGATGCAAAGTAGGGCGCCGAATTAACGGGAGTTAAGGGGTAATTTGCTTATTTATTAAAAGGTCGAGTAAAATTAGTTTTTTCGATTTTCTGTATTTATTAAACCTTCCGAATACGTGGTTAAAATTAATGACATTATGACTGAATCACCCTGTATATTGAGAAATGTTTTTTATGTTTATGGAAAACCTCGGGCATTAAGCCGATCGGAACTAATTAATTAAAATTTTAAGGAACAACTGTTGCTAGTTAATTACAGTCAATGAAAGTAAAACTAGCTTAGAGATGATTTTTAATTTAGGTTTCCTATATCCGAGTGAAAATGAGCTTTCGTTGTAAATTACACCACTAGGAAAATAGTGTAGGTTTTCTTCGTATAAAATGGGAAATGGTCTTCCTGCGACATAAATTGTTCCACGCCTCGCGATGTGGGACGTAAAGCGTTTCACAGTTTTTATATTATTACATCTAAAAGGTGGTAAAACTCACTCTTTAAGGATACTTACGATAAACTCGCTGAAAGGTGAAATTACCCTGTAGCGAAACTTTGCCATTAAAATTTTCCATCACAAGGGCCTTGTTTAATGGATTGAGAAATAATGAAATTTTAGTACCCAATTTGCCCTTAGATTTTATTTTCAATTAATTTTACAAACATTGATTGAATTTTCTCTTGAAATTTTAGAAAGGGTGAATAATTATAAGACAAAAATTATGCTTAGCAAACGTCATGGCATTTTTATTCGTATCTAAACGTTATTTGCAAATGTACACAATTATTGCATAAATAAATATCAGACACTCTGTTTGGGTCAAACATTCATACATGCTGATAAAATTATAAAAATATACCAATAGGATTACCTACAATTTGTAAATTTTGTCTCAACAGGCGTGTAAGGTTCAGGAAATGTAATGATAAACATAAGAAGTAAAAACATGTTTTATTTCCTTATTATCCCTTTTATAAGCTTGTGAACTGTATACAGACTGTTACAAATTTGCTTCTCACTACAGGGATCTCGGAAACGGTAAGATATACGAAGTAGCTTAAATGGGGGCAAAGTTGCATTATCAGGGGACCAACGTTATGCCTTTAAAAAATCAAGGCTAACATGATTAGTTTTTGAAAAATCTGAATAAACAAAATTTTGGAAATCCCTTTTTTGTTTCATTTCAGCCTTGTTTGAGGTGATATTGAAAAAAGAAGAACACTTTCTCATGGCAACTTTTTACCCTCTATCAAATGGCATAATCAATTTTTATATGTAATGTTTCGTCCCTCCAGGACCATCATCAACTTCGTTTTTTTAAACACGACCCTGAAAATTTTATTACATTTTTTGCAAGCCTTCATGACCTCCAATACTGTACTGTCTCAGCCCGAACCACATTCAGACGTTTTGTCTCGAAAAAATCATCTTCAATGTATTCGTTCCCAGTTTATCTAAATTTATTATTTCGATTTCTATGTTTATTGAATTATCATACACTCTAAGTGCCGTTAGACGCTGTGAAATCCACCTAGTTATATAAACTATTACCATCACACGTTACAATCTTACATCCAAACCTATTTACAATTGTGTGGATTTTCAAGAATAATACAATGACAAAAAGTGACAAAAGTTACCCATATGGGAATATTTTTTCAGTTAGATACTATCATTTATGAACATGAAATATTTTAATATTTTCTGGCATGATATACCTACACTTCCTGCCAAGTATCAAACAAAGCTTTTAAGACTCTATAAAGAGATCAACCCCATAGAGCATTTGTCATTCTATATATATAAACATATGGAATGAAAAGGCAGGCGTTATTTTTTGTTTTGTAAAGTGATTCTATTTTTGGCTTTATTCAGGATTAGATGAAACACAGTAGGAGACACAGCAGGCATCTTCTAGTGACATTTCACCTGCTCTATTAATCTTTCTCCCCCGCACCTTCATTTAATATGTGCCTTCTCCCCGTATATAGTACACAAAACACGAGAAACATTGTAGGCTGTCATTGTTTCAGAACCAACACTTTAGTTTGATTCTATGTTTTTGTGAACATATTTTCCAGTGATAATTGAGAAAATGTACCAATAGGATACATTTCTGTTCACGTAATAAACTTTATTGTGTTATTTTAAGCCTCTTTAAACAGTCTGGAAACTTCAGAAAGGAAACAAATAGCTTTTATTCAACTTTGTTTAAATATAAATAAATTTGCTATAAACAGATGAAATGTTGGTAAAAGTTGCAAGATATGGCTTCATTTATTATTTTTTATACAGTAGGTATTTCCACGGTTAAAGTGAACAAAACTATTTTACATTTAATTTTACAGAAGAAAAGTCATTATTTTATACAAAATTTTAGCTTGCTCCGAAAATACGGCTTCGATTGAGAATATTGAATTTGTATGTACAGGGTGAGTACGATCTGAAAATAATGTATATTTACTTTATTTCTGGCTGCATGCAAATAACTATGGAATTATGTTTAAAAGTCACTATGACCAATTTTCAATCGCCCTCATAAGTAAGAAAAGTTGCTAGACATTGTAAATAAACGACAAAAAATGATGATCTGCTTCATCTATTTCTTCATATCTCTTGAACGAATTAAAGATGCGGTTTTCATCATTCAATTAATTTTACGCAACGATTTGTTTTTCTTTTTTTATTGCAGAATAGTAACAGTTGGCCTATTGATTCTAAACACATATATTTAATAAAAAAAAATCTGTGTCAATAAAAATTTTCTCCTTTAATGTTTAAATGTATTTCATCTCACTACATACATAAGGTAATAATATTAAAGGAATAATAATACTTTTTAATATAAAATAAGAGGGTATCTCACATTTCCCATAAAATCCTTCACAATCTTCGGGTAGTACTACTTATATAAAAATATATTTGACAAGGGTAAATGAACCCCATTGCCAGCATTCAGTTAATAATTTTAATTTAATCTGATGCCTTTTTAGAATCTGCAAATTTTGCTGTTTGAAAATTTGATTTATGAGATGGAAGATGGTTTTTCTTAATACATGTTTAACCTGGATCGTGAATTGAATGACGGAAGTCGATTCAATAGTTCCTTTTGTCACTCATGCGTAGACCTAAAGTCTGAATCGTACGTCATTAGACATGCTCTGTATATATTTATGTACCTAGACTAAGAAATCAAATCAAGATTATAAATGTACACTTTTTCTGGCTGTCAAGGTACGAGATACTTCGTATATGACTAATTTTAAGCAAAGATGATTATATTCACTTTTCCAGTATTTCCAACGGTTCTTGAAATATCAGGATTTAAAGTTGCCAGATCGTATAGGGTAGTTGCTAAAGAGTAAACTGCATTGTTGTGTCTAGAGGGCTAGGTAATTTAATAATTAGCAACTTAGCTGGGATTAGAAAAAAGTTGTTGATTTTCAATTCTTTAGTAATTGCTATCATCGTCAGTTCCTTTTTATTTTTTGCGTTATTTGTGTTAAGCTCATGCTTCAATTTATTCAAATGAAGAATACGCGGATATGATTTTCGACTATGGATATTGCAAGGTAGTTCCACCGCCTTAGTTAGGAAATGCCAATAACGACATCTAAACCAGACATATTAGGGCGGATCTGTTTTGAGGTGGATGTGAGAGGGGGCAAGAAAATTTTTTCTGGATTACCTTCAGTACAACTCACATAATAAAAGTGTAGATCCCTAGATCTGGGCGAAGTCCGGAACATTTTCAAAATTGCAAAAATTTAAAAAATATATTTATTTCATCTGAGTTTTTTACTTATATTTCGGAACCTATGCATTTTGGAAGAATATTGAAAAGGAAAAAAGTTTTAGAATTGAATTTTGCACAATATACTGTAAGTTAGAAATGTTTAAATTTATTGCAATAGTTGCAAAATAGGAATAAAAATTAAAAAAGGAAAAAAAATCAAGTTTTTTGGATGATTTTTTAAAAATATTTTAATTTAAAGAAATTTTCGAATTTTCAAAATTTTGCACAGCCTCAAATAAAGCGTCTAGATACTTGAAAATTTTTTCACATAGAAAACACCGCTTAACCTTTTGAAAAATTGAAATCGGTTAATTAGGACGGCCACAGTAAATATTTAAATTTAACGCTCTTTTTTTACTTTAAAACAATTAGATTACATTTATCAATTTGCAATTTAGTTTTTTTCAAAAATTATAATTATAATATAGGTACTCGGAAAGACGCTTCTTTTTTAAAAAAAGGTACATTCCGTTTATTGGTTCTCGAGATATAAGCGGTTAAAGTTTATCGGCATTTACCGTTAATTTATAAACAATTTAGCAATAATCTTTGATCCAGTGGCTTCGTTTTTTTCCGAGATTAAGCTGGAAAAATTTTTTATATCCATAAGTTATCGGCAACATAGATAAATCAGCGGAAAAGCTGTTGCTCGCACGCGCGAAAAGTGACTCAAACACGAAAAATGAAGGAGGGGAGCTTTCCGAGTACTTTCAAATTATAAGTTTTGAAAAAAACTAAATTGCAAATTGATAAATGTAATCTAATTGTTTAAAAATAAAAATAAGAGTGTTAACTTTAAAAATTTACTGTAGCCGTCCTAATCAACCAATTTCAAAGTCGACTGGTCTTTTCTATGTGAGAAAATTTTCAAGTACTTATCTAGATGCTTTATTTGAGGCTGTGCAAAATTTTGAAAATTCGAAAATTTTTTTCAAATTTTTTTTAATTTGCGAAACCTATCGAACCGATTTTAATGAAATTCGGTGTGTTGTTTTATTATACTATAAAGTTTTTTTTACCAAAATTAGAATGCCTCCGGAGCAATTAAAACATTAAAAAAAAATATCCAAAAAACTTGATTTTTTGCCTTTTTTTCATCAATTATTGCTATTTTGCAACATCGGTAATAAATTTAACCATTTTAAACTTACAGTGTATTATGCAAAACTCAATTCTATTTTTTTTTCCTCTTCAATATTCTTCCAAAATGCATGGGTTCCAAGTTATAAGTAAAGACTCATATAAAATAGGTACTTTTTTAAATATGTTTGCAATTTTGAAAATGTTCCGGACCTCGCCCAGATCTAGGGATCTACACTTTTATTATGTGAGTTGTAGGTACTGAAGGTATTCCAGTAAAAATTAGCTTGCCCCCTCGTACATCCAAGAAGTGGGATATTTCGACAGATCCGCCCTAGTCTAACAAACAAGCGTACAATAGAACCTTCACAGCTCTTCGATTAACAGGTGCGATCCCCAAACCGACTTTCGAAAGAGAAGTTATGCGAAAAAACAATGCTGCAGAAGTGCTTGATAGATGATCCTTGTACTAGTACGAGAAGAATTTCTGCACCTACTTACTGGACAAAGTAGAACGACTGTGCAAGACACCAACCGGTACAGAAACTGCTCCCCACGGATCTTACCCAAAAAGTACGTCTTTGTGAATGGTGGAGCAATTATCTGGATACTCTTTCAAGAACCGTTTTCTGTGACGAAACTACATTTACGAGATATGGAATCAACAATTTCCACAACGATCATGTGTGGGCAATGGAAAACCCTCATGTCATTCGAGAAACCCATTTTCAGAGAAGATTCTCAGTAAACGTTTGCGTTGGAATTATTAATAATGAATTTATCGGTCCACACTTCTTCGACGGAAAGAAAAGCGAGATGTACCGGGCTTTTCTGGAGAACGATCTACTTCTTCTACTTTAGGACATTCTTTTTCAAAACAGAAGGACGATGTTCTTTTTATATGATGGTACACCGTCCCATTATGGAAGAGGTGTCGCTTTCCTCAATGAATAGTATTCAACCCGTTAGAATTTTTCTTGTGAGGTCATGTGAAGACACTTCACATCACAATTCAATTGGAAAGCCTAATTATAGGGACCAACTTATTGAGAAGATTCATACAGAGTTTGATGAATTGAAAAACAATATGGAGAAATACGACTGGGCATGAGATTACATTGAGCAGCTTTAATAATTTTTCTAGTCTCAACATTGTAATTTACTCTTTAGCAACTACCTATACGACCTGGCAACTTCGGACCCTGATATTTCAAGAACCATTGGAAATTCGGGAAAAGTGAATACATCATTTTTACTTACAATTCATATACGAAATATCTTAGATACCTCGGCGGCCACCATTTAACTGTCTGGCAAATACATAATTTATATTCACATTTATTATTTTTTAATATCCATCATTTAACATGGCAGTCCCATTCCTGCAGTTCATTACTTTAATGAATATACTATTATTTTATTATTTAGAATTGCTCAGTAGTACAAATTAATAGATATCCATTTCATATTAAAAATGGATACCCATTTTTTAATATTTGATTTATTTGACTAGAACATTAACCTACTTGTATTTATCATTAATGCAGATTTATATACATATTACATAAAAACTCCATTTTCCATTTTAATTGAGAAACATAATTGTTATGGCTTAATGTAATACCTACAAACTCACACATGTCTCATTTTTTAACGATAACAGAACCACGTCAGTGACATATATTTACTTTGAAATATCATGTTGTCAGCTTTGTTTGTCGCAGAATACCTTTAACAGGAAGCAGTGCTTTCAAAATCACTTTCCAAACATCACGGCCCTGTGAGTCCTGTTTGTCATCGTTTTGTTTGGGTTTTTTTCTTGACATTGCTTTTATTATTAATCTGTACCTGCTGAAGGATGGCAAAAATAACTTCCTTATTTTTGTACGAAGTTCTCTACATCTGTATAAAATATTCACGGTCGTTAAAGAATATATCAGTCTGCATGTAAATTATTCATAATGTAAAATCATAAATTCGTCTGAAATTAAGTTATACCTAGATATTACCTATTATTTGATAGTAAATATGATATTTAAAGAAACAGCTCTAGCGTATGAAGTTTTAAGGTCATATTTTTCAAGATATCTATCGACTATTTTTTTAGTCTACAAAAAAACCACGTCTTTGCCAATTTGATATATTTTAAATAAAAAAGTACCAAGTAAGTTCTGTCGTGAATTGGACGAGTTTTTCATAAACTGAGCAATTCCCTCGAGTATCGTGTAGATATGCTAAAATCTAAACTTTGGCGTAAATATAAATCTACAAATAATATTGATGATTACAGCAGATTTAGAGAAATAAGAATTGAAGTTAAATCTTGCATTAGTTTAGCATTTAAAAATTATCAAAATTTTAGTTAATGTTCTGTCCTCTAATCCTAAAAGATTTTGGTCCCATATTAATTCAAGATCTAATTCTACCTCTATTCCATCTTATATGAATTATAATAGTATTCAGTTAAATAATCCTTCTGATATTGTCAATACTTTTGCCAATTATTTTTCTGATTCATTTTTACCTAGTCACAATGTTAATAGTTGTTCGCCCACATTGCCCTCTGTTGGCTCTAATACTCTTTGTGTTTTTGAGGTTACCGAAGATGACATAATAAATGCAATTAAGTGAATGAAGGGTAATTTTACAATGGAGCTTAATTTAATTCCTGTATTTTTTATAAAAGACTGTAAAACAATTTTTGCAAAACCTTTAAAAATCATATTCAATTCTACATATAATTAAGTATAAAGAATATCCACAAGTATGGAAAGAGTCGCGAATATGCCCCGTTTATAAAAAAGGGACTAAAAACGACATAACTAATTATCGGCCCATAGCTATTATAAGTAACTTCTCAAAAATTCTAGAAATAATTTTACACAATCGACTTTTATTTTCATATTGAAAAATCTATATCTCCGTACCAACATGGATTTATGAGTGGTCGTTCAACTACCTCAAATCTAGTTGAGAAAACCCAATTTATTGCTGAAGCTTTGGATGCAGGAAGTCAGGTTGATGTTGTGTATACCGACTTTTCCAAAGCTTTCGATCGGCTTTATGACAATTTATTAACTTTGAAATTGGAGTCTTATGGTATATCTCCTGCTCTATTAACTCTGTTTAAATTCTATTTTAGTAAGAGGTACCAATTTGTGCAGTATCGAGGCTTTCAGTAATGTAAATTCCATCAATCTTCAGGAGTTCCGCAAGGGCCAATCCTGGGACCACTGTTATTTATTATTTTTATTAATGACTTAACTGAATGCTTCGATGTCAACATTTACTCTATGCGGACGACCTGAAGTTATTCTTGAAAGTTAAATCATCTACTGACTGTACTACATTACAAGATAATCTTGACAGATTACACAACTGGTGTTCATGTAATAATAATCTACTTCTGAATGTAAGTAAATATTAATTTATGACTTACAGTCGACGGAAAACTAATCTAGATTTTGATTATAAAATTGGTGAATCTTTTTTAAATAGAGTTACGCAATTTACTGACCTTGGTGTTACTTTCGATATCAAATTATCGTCTGACGACCACATTAGTTTAGTAACCAAATCTGCTTATAAGAATTTAGGCTTTATTTTGCGTAATTCTAAGGACTTTGAGAACGTAAATGTTCTAAATATCTTGTATGCGGCATTTGTGCGTTGCAAACTTGAATATGCATCGGTTGTTTGGAGTCCCATTTATAATATCTATAATATTCAATTAGAGAAAGTACTACGGATATTTTTAAAGACTATTAATTTTATTAGTTATGGATTTTATCCTCCTCGTGGTACACCTCAAGATTTATTGCTTTCTTGTTTTAATTTTAATACTCTCTGTCGTAGGCGAATTATGTTTACAATTATATTCCTTTTTAAAATCATAAATAACACGTTAAATGCAGACTCGTTAGTCTCAAGGATTTTATATCATGTTCCTAGACTTAATTCTAGATTTCACTCCGTTTTACAATTAGGTACCCACACCTCGTACCAATTTACTAATAGCATCTCCCCTATATCAATTGATTTCCAATTACCAGAAGTATGAAGATCGACTTGATATATTTTTTCATTGTATGAATGACAAAAAAATTCTTTATCTAGTAAATGTAATCCTTATCTTGTATATGTTAGTTAGCTTATTTGTTTTATTTGTCTGTTATTGTTTATCCTTAAGTTATTTGTCTGGATTTTACATTTTGATTGCTCTATGTTATGTAGTATTTATATTTTTATATTTAATATTAGTTTTTTTTTTCTTTTAAGATTTAGTTAAGGTTTCCTGTTTTACCTTATCCTATAATTGGGACTTTGTCTCGTTGGATATTGTAACTTCTAAATAAATAAATAAATAAAATCAATAACTCATATTTGTGTTTATTCCAATAAGTAGCGATATTTCTCCAATCACCATGCACTAAGCTTTGTGATTTCAGTAATGAATCTATATAGAGGTTAAAACTAGATGAATAAAGTAAATGCAATGTGGAGAATCAGTTCTCAATTTTGTCAAGTAAAAGTTCGTAGCATAGGGAAAATGCAGAGAGAATTTTATATATCTTTTAGCCCAGATTTTCATGCTGCCTACATTCATCTTTATTCACAAAGGAAAATTGTATCTAATTTATAAGGAGAGCTAAGGTGCAGGTAACGGCAGCTTTATATTTTCTAGCCATGCAAATAAAAAGTATCGTCCATTATTCTTTATGTTTACAATAAAAACCTTTAGATAAAAGGTCTGCAGCTTTTGAAGGAAACCCGTTATAAAGTTCGTTCAAAGCAGCGATATTGGCAGTGGTATAAAAGCGATATTGTGATGATGATGAACCTAATCTTGGTTAAATATAATCTTGTATGGAGCAAAAGTTTCTTTCGTTTTTTGCATAGTCGACTTTGGTATCAATAAATAATGGAAATAATAATACTTTAATCTGAAAAATATTATATAAAATTGTAATTGTAAATGTTTTTTTTCAAAATCGTCAATATACATATTTGAACAATATTTCACTCTTTGACTGAGGCGAAGTATATCATCGTTAGATAATAATTGGAAAAAATTTTATTTTGATTTTTAATTTTATTATATTTCTTGATGCTAAATTAAAATTTTACATAAAAAAAGAGAAACGTTTGTATCTGCCTAATATTATGTAAAATGAGCCAAAAACTGTTCACAAAATGGATATTTTTTTACAACGCGATTGAAATACATTATAGTGTGTTAGAAGTTTGACTGCCCTAATTAACAGACGATAGAATACATTAAAATAAACAAAAAAAACATATATGACATGGGTTCTAAACTCAACCATTTCGGAGAAAAAAATTATCAAACTTCTTTATTCTTAATTCAAAAAAATTAACGTTGTAATAAATTTAAAGTTTGATAAAATTCATATGGAGCAATGTGACAACGGCGCGGCTGTTAACACGAGATACTAAGCAGTCCAGCAACCAGCAATACGTAGTTCAGTTGGTATCTGGAATTGGACCGTGTCTGAGTGTTTTTTTGCATACCACTATTTCCTTTTCTTGAGGTGTTTTCCAGCGAGTGCGCGAAAATTGGATTTAAAAGGTGTCGTGCGTGAATCGAATATGGTGTTAGACATTTTGAGCATATGTTGTAATTTTGTTTTGTACTTGTGCGTTTAAAAATTACTAAATTTTGCTTTTTTAATACGTATGATTATTAGGATGACGTGTATCCTTGGGTACTTTAATTACATATTTTTCAAATTCATAATTTGATTAAAAGTTAAGTTCCTGTTTTAAGAGACTCATAATTACTAAAATTCGAGGTAAAATTTGAACACAACACAATCTTTGTACTACAAAATCGATACATTTTATTTTATTTATTTAAAAACTGGAAAACAATTGTCTTGAAATTTACTAAATGTTTCACAATAATAGTTGTTTACATTTTTTCCGTAGGACAAGTCTGCCGCGTGCACACGTTGTATACACCAGCTGTGTAGCGTTAGGTTAAGCTGTTGCCACCTTGTGATGAAACTCCCCAATATTAATACTCGCTATTTTTTCAGTTAAATGTAGGATTAGTCCTAAATACAGAAATGTCCTACAGGGTGTTACAAAGTGATCGGATGAAAGATTGATAGTAGTTTTCATTAACTCCCCTACTTTTGTTTTTGACAAAAAAAATCCTCCAAAGAAGTTACTACATCTCGTAAACCAATCAATCTACATGAGAATTATAGAAGTATGAAAATATTAAAGAAATAACGGCTTAATTTTAAAAATAACACCTTTAAGCCATAGGCGTGCACTGGAAAAAGGATGGTTTACTAACGATTACAACTCCCTTTCTCTCTGTGTGCTTCGATTTCTTTAACTAACATTACAGAGACATTTGATTAACTCTGAGCAAACTTTCAATTTAATACCTTAAGAAACAACAATTATATAAATACAAAATTGCATGTCCCGTTATTTTCACCCAAAAGATATGAAACCAATGTCATATAAAACATGTATTCTAGGTAATTTTCATGTCATAGAATTTTTAAATGTTAATATTATTTTTCCATTTTATCTATTTCAATAAAAGATTTCAAAAAATGGTGTGATTTGTACTATTCAAGGGTTTCCTTTAGGTTTTGAAAAGAATCAAACTTTACTGAAACATAACTCTTTTCATTTTCATAGGAAATAAAAAGAGAAATATAGAGAAAAATTAATATAATACGATGAAGTGATTAAAAAAAAATGTTTTCAAATCATTATTTAAACCCCTTTTCAGACTGTTACTGACCGGCTGACGTCAGTCGGTTATTCAGTACTTGCGCAAGGCTACGATATGAACAACGCGCCCTAGATGCAACGTTGTCATATTTATATATTTTCGCACATATAAAGACAATAAATAAACGGTTTGCTCACGTCAGCCAATAATAATTTAAAATGCTATAATATATATATTTTATAATTATGCGACACATTAAAATGTTATTGTTGCACAGGCAAGAACCTCGAAGAGGTCTGAGCATGCCTTGCCAAAAATCAATTTTTATTAACATTATAATGTTAATTTTTTAATTTGCTGTAAGCCTTCGGGCAAATGTTTAAAATGGCAAATGTTCAAATACATTACCGTTACCGTCTATGCACAAGTGTACATGTTGGATAGATGAGCGGCGGATGCGATGGAATAAACCAGGGTTGTTACGTATTTCTTCAGCGGCATCTTCGATACGATTCCGCAACTGCTCTACATTCTCTAACTCGGTGTGATGCACGACAGATTTCATATAACCCCATATACAAAGTCCATAGGATTATGGGCCATCATCTCCCTATCCACCGATTGGGACATTGATCGTCTAAAAATCTACGGACATCGCGAGCAAAATGGGCCGGATGTCCGTCGTGCATATACCACATATTCCGTAGCATCTGAAGGGGAAGGTTTTCAAACAACTCTACTAAAAATTGAAAGTGACGCGGCCCATTCAGATGTTCAGGTAGAAAATGCGGCCCAATTAAACGATCGCCATATACTCCTGCCCATACATTGACACCGAAGCTAAACCGACGAGTAGTGTGCGGGTTTTCATCTGACCAAATGTGACTATTATGGCTGCAAAGAACTTAGCTCTGTTTCACTTTAAATAAAATTTAATATTGAAGTTACAAAACTTCAAGAGTTCAAGTAATTTAAATTTCATTTCACAACCATTTCAATTTCATTACAAAAATAATGACATAAAAAACCAACACTCACTAGATAAATTATAAAGAGAGGGTGAAATGTATGTAGTATTTAAATATTGACTGTAAGTAATAGAAGATAAAAAAACAATCGGACGGAGACAAATAAACAACTCGGTACGTGTTTCCGACCTAGGCTAACCTGTGTCGAGGTCAATAACCTTCTAATTTGCACGTGCACTTTAGTCTAGGAGCCAGACAGGGTTCCGTTGCCAACCAGAGTGCCACGGCTGCAAACAACTTATTCTAAAGTATTTTGACCTCCTGAATCCAAAAAACTTGGTCGCAAAGCCTGAAAGTGGTCAGTTTAATTGTTATCAACAAATTAAATGTTTAAATGGCTGTAAAAAGTTTATTTTTATAGCTAGTACACGGAACCTGATCTGGCTCCTAGACTAATACGAACTGTAGTAGGATCGTATTCCATGCAAAGTAGAGCAAAAAGTTGTCGGTCTTTTATCAAAGGAAAATCGTGTCATCAAATTGAATGTAATGAATAGGGATGATTGTTTTCGAATGTACGGTTATTACAATTTATCATTTTTAATATTATTAACGTTTTCACGTTTTATAATTTATTATGTTAAATAATACACAGTTTTAGTATTTCAATTTATTATTCAATATGCAGTTGCGTATAACCAAAGTTTACATAATAAATGTAAACTTTAGTGTAAATCTAAACTTTGGTGTAACCTAGGTAGGCACTTATTGTTTTTGAGAAAGCAATACTTATGTTTTTTACCTGTTTAAAATGCCAGCACGAGTAAAACAGCATTCATCCGTCCAGAGCACTTTGTTAATAAAGTTCTGCTGCACTTAGGAACCAATTGCAAAATTCAAGACGATTGGGGAAATCAGCTGCTTCTAAAGCTTGAACTTTTTGAAAATGTGTTATGTTAACTCCTTTGCGGGAAAAATGCGGGAGATATGGAGGGTGGTAGATTTGAATAAACGCTTTAAATTGTTAGGTAATGGTTTTGTAACCGTGTGTAGTGTATTTTGTATATTCGGGTATTTAGTGTGCCGACTTTTTTTATTTGATAAAATACAGTGTGCCTACAAACCTCTGCTTTATTTATTTTCTTTTAACGAAAGTTGACTTCGAGAAGTCAGGCTTGTTAAAACATTTTGCACTAAGTTAATACAATTATTAAAATTAGTTATAATAAAATGCAGCATGATCCTTTATTTACTTGCATTTTATTGGTTTCGTACATATGTATCCGTATACTAAAGCGGATTAATTAAATGTGAACCACAGATTATGATGTGAACTTGGCAACGCTGTTCGCTTCAGCTGACGATTTGTTCGTGACATTACGTTACAAAATTTTCCGAGCATCCGGGCATCTGCCAGGGCCGCCCTCGTAGCGGGAGTTATGGGTTGATTTTCTTCATTTTTTAAAGTCGAGTAAAAAAATTTTTTTCCGATTTTCTGTCTTTATTAAACCTTCCGAATACGTGGTTAAAATTAATGACATTATGACTGAATCACCCTGTATATAATCTGTAAATAAATGTAACTTTCAGATACAAGAAATAATTATTCTATTAGTGTTGATAAAATAATTTAATTTTACAAATCTGTAAATATGATCTTAGATGTTATACCACGTAGCCACAACGATATATCACGAAATTCAAGCAAAATATAATTGGAAGGATTAATGAAAAAAATTAATTTTCTTCTTCATTTAAATTAGCCCACCACTTTGCCGATGTTTTTACCACTAAGAACGTGGTATTTCTTGGAAATATCCCGAACAGAACTGGAGCATTTACTTTGAACGATTAATTATTCCTTACATCTTGCGGCACAACCCTATTAATATTAATTAGTAACATAATTTCTAGGGTTGGAAACGCGTAACTTTGTTAACTCAAAAGTTGTGGTTGTTTGATAAAATCATGTCTTCTCTGTAAATAATGCGCCGTAAATTTGCTGAGCATTTGTTCCACGATGAGACGATGAGAGAATTTTTTTAAAAACTATGTTTTTCAAACGATACGTAAAGACAAATTATTTCTCAGTTTCTCAGTAAAAAATCTAATAACAAATATAGCCAAAAGAAATTGATTTAAAATATTTTCAAGTTTGTAACTTCACCGCTAGGGGGCGCAACTGCTATAGTGTTACAGAGAATTTTCGGTTTTTCGAAATTTCGCCTATATAACCGAAGTTGAAAATATACTTTTTTGGATACACTGTTAAGCCCTTCACAAGTTTGGTTTGAACTGTTTTTTTGTTATTACCATAGCAACGCCAGTATGAGGGACGCCATCTTGAGATTTCTAAATTGTCATAACTTCTGAATGCCTTAATCGATTTCAATAAATGATGGCTCATTTTAAAGAACTATTAATAAAATTTATAATGAAATCAAAATGTTATTTTCCTGCGCAAGGTAGACGACGCTAATGAGAAAAGTTTTGTAATTGTCTCCGTTTACTAAAAAAAATAAATGCAACGATATAGTTATTTTTTCATGGCTTGATAGTCCATTCGTTAAGGAAAACAAATACACAAACAGGAGGTCGATATCTTTTTCGTTTTCAAATTATTGCTAAAATCACGTAGCAAGAGCTGTCACATTTCGTTTGGCATAATTTTTCAGTTGTCTATTTTCATAGGGCATAGCCTGCCTCGTTATGGAAATAATAATCATTATAAATACTCAGATATTTGGAATTAATAAAAAAAAATGAAAAATTGTACCCACATTTTAAAAAATTTAAAAATAAAGCAAGTTCTTTTTAAGCACAAGATAGGTGTAGTTTTATAATTAATTACAATTTATTTTTGGCATGGATTATGTCAATGTTATTTAGAGAACTAAATAAAGGATAATGTTCTAGCACAACTTCACTATTTTACTTGAAAACAAAAAAAGATATCGACCTCCGGTTTGTGTATTTGTTTTCCTTAATGAAAAAATAACTATATCGTTGCATTTAATTTTTTTAGTAAACGGAGACAATTACAAAACTTTTCTCATTAGCGTCGTCTACCGTTGCGCAGGAAAATAATAATTTTATTCCATTATAAATTTTATTAATAGTTCTTTAAAATGAGCCATCATTTATTGAAATCGATTAAGGCATTCAGAAGTTATGACAATTTAAAAATTTCAAGATGGCGTCCTTCATACTGGCGTTGCTATGGTAATAACAAAGTTCAAAAAAAACTTGTGAAGGGCTGAACTGTGTATCTAAAAAGTGTATTTTCAACTTCGTTTATATAGGCGAAATTTCGAAAAACCGGCAATTCTCTGTAACACTATAGCAGTTGCGCCCCCTAGCGGTGAAGTTACAAACTTGAAAATATTTTAAATCAATTTCTTTTGGACATATTTGTTAGTAGATTTTTTACTCCATAATCATAGCACGTCTAGTTTCCTATATACAGCCGCTCGATATCGTTAACGAATCACCCTGTAGATTAACCCAGAAGATTGTGCAGAACATAAGTACCTTAATATTTACAGGGATGATTGGGTGAAAGAGCAACTATATTGAACCTCGCTATCTTTAATCAATTAAACATAATTATTTTAATTGTATTGTTACAAACAAAACAAAATTGTCCATTTTCAGAATTCTCTAATAGGTACATTTACTTTAAAAATAATCTGCAAAATTAAATTTTCAGTTAATAACACGGTATTGTATTTTATATTCAATGGTAATGAACTGTTCAAGAAATTGTTTTATTGCAACCGCTGTTCATGATCGCCTTGGAGAATGTCTTGTTGATGGTTATAGTCTCCTCAACTTCAGTCAATACAATGGAGTGCGTAATTGCAACGGTAGGTTGTTGGATCTAGTTTTTAGTTCTCTTACTGATGTCAAGGTTACGACGTGTGATTTGCCTTTTGTAGAAGAGGACTTGCATCATAAATCTCTGAATATTGTTGTCAATATCAATGATGAGTGTAGATTAAAAAATGGTACCTCTTATTCTAAATTTAAATTTCACCATGCTAATTATGATATTATTAACAGGGAAATTAATGACATAAACTGGCATAATTTGTTTTTGGATATTGATGTCGATGCCGCAGTGAACCGTTTTTATAGTATTATTCACCAGATCATACGGCGCTTTGTCCCCCAAAAAAAGATAAATAATAAATTTCCCTTATGGTACTCAGCAAATACGAAATCCTTAATTAAAGAAAAATATAAGTTTCATCGGCGTTGGAAAAGGTTTCAAAATAATTTGGATTATGTAAATTTTTCTAACGCTAGAAAAGCCGTAAGACTCGCTATTAAGAAGGATTATCGCGATTATGTCGCTAACACTGAAAATAACATAAAAAGCAATTGCAAGTCATTTTGGTCTTTTGTAGCAAATAAAAGGCAAAATAATAAATTACCCAATACAATGTCATTTAATGGAAACGTTTTTTCTGATGATGAGAATATCTCCAACGCTTTCTCTTCTTATTTTGGTAGTGTTTATGAACCCTCTTCTACATCCTCTAATGTTATAAAATCTATGGTACATCCCTTAACGTGCATAATTGATTATATAAGTACATCTGCAATTGAGAAGCGTCTAAATAAACTTGGCATCAGTAAGGGTGCGGGTCCAGACGGCCTGCCGGAAATATTTGTTAATTCTTGCAAAACATCGCTCTTAATACCTCTTTACTTAATTTTCAATAAGTCACTGTCTGATTTAATTTAAAACCAAACATGTTATTTAAAAATTGGACGCCACTAAATATTCTGAAATTTTGGTCGCTACTTCTAATTCCTTATGATGTTCCCAAAAAAGACTTATTTTTTCCAAACACGAACTATTTTCAGTTTATACAATTTTCAACTTTCATTAACATTAATCTTGATCATATACCTTGCCACAACAATGCAAAATTTCGCACCATGGTTAATTTGTTTTTAAAATTATATTTCTACCAAAAAAATTCCATAAAACTTTTTTGAAACATCAGTAGTTCTAGAATTATTTTGAAAAGTCTTTGTTAACGTTAAATAAAAATTTAAAGACTTAAAAAATCGGAACTGGGGCTTTCAGCGAGTATGACTGCCGGTATTTTTGTCACTGGTGCAAATATTTAGATTTTTATATTTAATTGGACAAGTCATAAATTGAAATTTTGCACAAATAATTTAATCATTTTCCAATGAAAATTTATTTCCTAAAATTTTGAGAAATCGTCAATGCAGTGAGTGACATCTAAAACATCGTCAAATCGGGAGTTCTTTATTTTCATTAAAACATCTATGGATTTATGGGATTTATAATAATTAATTGCGAAAAATAATAAGGAAACAGCGTTTAAACTGGACATTTGATATGAGGTACTTATCCGATTCTTCTTCAGGAGAAAATGTTGGCAACCCGCTCAGAAATTGTTCAATCATTGATACAATTTTACAAATCAAGCAGTAAAAGGTACATACCAGGCGAAACAGGTTAGGAATAAAGAATATTGTTTATAAGTAAAGCTAATCTACCGTAGAAAAGTTATAACAAATATGCACACATAACCTGGATATTCAGTGTTTAATAATAAAGTAAGTCCGGAAAATCCATAAAAATAATAGAGTTTTATATTCCATTGATTAAAATTCGAGCCTCGGTTCCAACGTCAGCGAAACAGTGTCTCAAAAACAAACGAATTCAAGCACACTTCAATTATATCTCACGTTGTTACTTCATTAAAGTCAACAAACCTCTATTCGTTTTTGATTCGCGCTAATGGCTTCCATTCTTTAAATTTGAAAAGGCTGGAGAATAAAATTTCTCTTTGTTGGCTAAAAATATATATTTCTTTTATTAATGCTGAAATCCCTTTGTGTATTCTTTTTTATCCAGTTTAAAGGAAATTCTGAGCTCGAGCGGTTTTTCCAGTTTTTGTTGATATGGGTATCATTTACATCTTTGTTCCATTTTTTTTGTCGGTAGGAGATAATTTAAAACTCTAAACATAAATTGTATTTAATAAAAGTTAATTGTATTCTCCCTACAATTAAAACGAAAAATGTAATTTTATGGATGTAGATTTATTATTATTGATATTAGTAAGATACAAAATTTATACAGAAAGGAAAACAATGAAAAGAAATTAAATTTTTATTAATTATAAACACATGTTATAATTTTCTTATTGAATGCGATTTTGCAATTAAACTACGTATAGTTGTAAAATTATATTGCAGTTTAATTTTACGTCTTCTCTCCTTACTCGCCAGAGACCTGGCTCCTTGTGATTTTTTTCTTATTTCCGAAATTAAAATCAGTGCCGAAACGACGCCGTTTTCAGACTTCAAAGCAAATTCGTCACAGACTTTAAAGGCCAAATCAAATGAAGCTTTCCAGAACTACTTGGCGAAATGGAAACACCGCTGGAAAAAGTGTCTGTATAGGGGGAATACCTACTTTGAAGAAGACAAGGACCAATAATGTATAAAGTTAATAATAAAATAAAATAAATAAAGTTCTCTTTTCATTGTTTATAAACACATAAGTTGCTCATATAAAATTAAAACTTTCGTGTCAGTGAATTAATTACACGTTAAAGAATTACGCTGAAAATTGAACGAACTAATGTACCTATGTTTATTGATATGAACATTTATTTCATTTACATTTTTATTACACTGTAGCCTTTGACATATTAAATCACCTACCGACATTAAACTTTTACCGATAGTTACACATAACTAGACATTTTTTATATTCAGTTGGTTGAAGTGTAAAATCATTTTTCATTGGTCGTTCACATATTTTCAGATAACTATCTTACAACGGGAACAGAGCGATAATGCTGTTTATATATCACAGGCAACTTTTAGTAAGCGTCAACATGACTTTGTAATAGCGGTAAACTTAGTTGACGTCTGCAGGACAATCTCTCGCTGGTAAATATTTCCACGTGCGGAAGTCACAAATCTCTGCAGTGCATATTGCGCAGTTATCGTCCTCATTCATCGGTCAATCTTTACCACAATATATGCTTCCTGAACATATTGCGCATGCGTTGTTCAGCAAATGTTCGACCACTCATGAAACAATAATGAATTATTAATAATACCACTCACTGTTTTATAACTGGCGCATTCGCCAGAACTTTAAATTTATGGTTAACATTTCCAGTTTTCAAATTACATTTCTTTTTTCTGAATTTTGCAGCAGCTTTAGGCTTTCCTTAAAGCAGATAATTGCTGAAGGATATTTTTTTATTACTTTAATTAATATATAAGTGGTGTAAACATACACACAGATGGAAATTAACATAAATGCGAATTTATTTGATAATGATATGACATTTATCACTCAAGATGAATATATCAATAGTACATACTTTCATTTTTCAGTATCCAGAATCCAGTATGAGTATTATAATAAATTATTAATATTATTTTTCCACGTATTCTAGAACTATTACAAGAGCTTAAGTAAGCAATATTTATTTTACATCATAAATATTTATTGATTTTGTTTCTCACATTTTCATTGTTTTATGTAGTTATTTGAATCAAATATAAAGTAAAAAATATAAGTATTGTGAAATAGTAAAATATAAATATTTTTTATTGTTACGTATAGGGCATCTCAAATATGTAGGTACCCAAAATATTCGTGAATAGTATTAAGTAAACGAATTATAAGTGCGCCTAGCCAATACTACTATTACTGAATAAAGAATTTAGTAATAAAAATAATAATGATTTTATGAAGAAAATCAGACGATATAAATAGTATAAATTACTTAAACAATAATTGCTAAGATTTTCTGATGAACTTAACATTTTCTGGTCAACTTAGGTACGAGAGAAGTCCTGCTCTTCCACTAAACCGTAATTGGTACTTATAAGTAATGTAACTGGGATAGAGGAGACCTAAATTAGTATTCGATTACTTTTTACCTAAATCTGATTTAATAGAAGCTTTCTTTTGTTGATATTTTTTACAAAAACCAAGAATTGCGCATAGTAAGTTTGGAAGAAATATATGTTACAGTTTACATTAAGACGAACCTCTGTAAAGATGTACCATTTTAATTGTTTAAATATCGAATAATCGATGTAATAGCAGAAAATATGAATTATTTATGAATTGAATTGTAATGTCAGTATAAAGTTTTAACTAATGGTCTTGTAGGAAATACCTCTCCGCAGACTACATCTATTTCATATAAAAATACAATAATTATATTCCAAAAATCTAATTGGCATAAGAAAAAAATCGCTTGACACTTACAGATTAAAAAATCTATTAAAAAATATAAATTCTTCATATGTCGTACATAAATTATTTGCCGTAACAGCTACGTAAGTCCCAGCAAATTTAACGGCGAATCTATACTGCGAGACCAGGCTTCAGAGATTGAAGGCGGGACAAATGTCTCGAATCGCATCAATTATACTACAAATAAGTATTTGGACTAAAACTTCGTACATAAAACATGAGGTATTTTTTCGACAAATTCTGGAGTAAAGCATTATGGACTGAAATGCCGAAGCAGCAGAGATAAGAAAGGAAAAGTTATTGGAGGAAAAGTTAAATTCGAGATTCAACAGGGTATTTCCCCAGAGATTACCATTCATCTCCGATTCTGACCTCGGAAGCAAAAAAATTACGTAAATCTAAGTTTAATCGTCAGCTTGCTTAGCGAAACGAGACGCCATCAAGCTTTTCATGAATTTGTTACTAAAAGCTTTCTTCTATTACGTCTCAAGACCATTTTCTATGTGTAAAGTTGTACGAAATGAAGGTTAAATAAATTAAAATCAGAACGCTTACGTCCTTAGTTTATTATATCAGGTGGTGCAAGTTTACGAACTAATTGCAAATATCTTTTTCGTGATTACAATGTAAATTCAATATAAAAAATTATAAAAGTATGTAAAGCTTTTGTTACATGGGGGTTTTCTAGTGCTTTTTGAAATTTAAATTGGTTGGAAACACAGCCATACAAAAAAAAGTTGTCTGTATTTTCCATGCGATATTATGTTATCCGTGGTATTTTTGTCTCCTGATCACGAATCCGGTGAACTATCATATCACAGGAATTTCCTAACCTCAAAAAACTGGTCAAAAATAGCAAAAATTCGCGAAAAAGTGCTAGGAGAAGTACATATGGTTAAGACCCCGCCGAACGTGAATCCGCGGTCAGAAATGATGGTTCTTTTTCTAACCTAAAAAAATGGATCAATTTTTTCAAAAAATAACATATTCGCGCCAAATTTGGTATACGGGGGTTCTCGGGGTCCCTGATTACGGATCTGAGGTCAATTTTGCAAAATTCAAGATGGCGGATCCAAGATGGCCTACCAAATTTTAAAAAAATAACAGATTTGCGCCAAATTTGGTTTTCGGGTTACTGATCACGAATCCGACATCAGATTTATAAAATTCGTTTTTAAAAATTTAATCAATTACCTATGTACATACTTTAAGAAGGTTAAAAACGTGATGGGGTAATCAGGTTATAAAGTAAACAAAAATATTACAAAATGAATTTCGCAATTCTGACCTCGATTTCGTGATCAGCGACCCCGAAATCCCCGTGGACCAAATTTGGCGCGGATCTGTTATTTTTTTGAAAATTCGTGATATCTTAATTAACCTGTTTTTTTTTAGGTTAGAAAAAGAACCATCAATTTTGACCGCGGATTCACGTTCCGTGAGGTCTTAACCATATAAATGAACTTTTGAATATAGACAAAAAATATGTTTGTATTTTTCCTAGCACTTTTTCGTGAATTTTTGCTATTTTTGACTAGTTTTTTGAGGTTAGGAAATTCCTGTGATGTGATAGCTCAATTCTGACACCAGATTCGTCATCAGGAGGCACAAATACTACGGATAACATATGTCGCATGAAAAGTACAGACAGCTTTTTTTTTTGTGTGGCTGTGAAATTAATAACATTTTTAAGTATCACTTCCTTTCCTTTGTGTTTTGTGTACTGAATACTACTTGATCTAATGAATATTTAAAAAAAAAAACTTATACAGAGTGTTTCAGAAAGACCTCCTGTAAATACAAGGGGTGATAGTACGTCAAAAAATAAGAAATTTTTGTCATATGAACTATATGCCTATCTGCTCTTACTTTCGAGATACAGAGCCACAAAATAAAATTTTTAAAATAGAATTTTTACGAAAATTTCCAAATAGACTGATTTAATTCTTTTTGGGATATTGTATTTAGGGCGCTAGTTATGCTACATTCCTATTAATTTTTTTAAGGTTAGGTTTTTATCATTCGGGCTCCAATTTCTAAAGTATAAGTTTATTTTCTAAAAATAATGTACTATTGTTAGAACTTCCTAATGTTGACGGTTTTCGAGAAAAATGGCTTTTAAGTGAATTCTTACAATATTACATTGTATAAAATAAGTGAATTTTTTGGAAGTAGGCTTATGTCAAAACTTACTGATGGATGTCTCATAAACAACGCATACATTCTTAACAATATTTTAAATTCTATTTAACTTTATATCAAAATTTTAATTATTGTAATTAGTCATTACTAATTATAATTACTAAAAATCACTAAAATTAAAACATAAAATGTAATAACCCCCCTGCATATACGGGAGGTCTTTCTAAAACTGTCTGTATATGTGTCGTAAGACAGTACACGATATTAATTATATTGTCCGTAGTTTTTCGTTTGTGGCATTTTTTATTATTGTTTTATTTTTATTTAATTTGTTTTCTTTACCGCACTGATTTTATATTTAATAAATAGCCCCTTGCGCAAAAGGGTCAATCAAAAGGTTGATTTCATAAATTTAATTTTAGTCTAACCAGATATACCTCATTGAGAAAGTACATAAATTCTTCTCGATTATACTACAACACGTAACACAGGTAACGTTTCTAGAACCTCTCTCTTTTTGTTCTCAAAACATCCAACAATAAATTAGATAAAATGAACAAAAAATTAGTATCTAAACACGAACTTAAGATTTTTAAATGTCTTCATCGAATCCTTAGAGTGTAGAGATAGTCTAACAGAGCTAGTGTTCGCCTTTGCAAGCATCACGAGCCTGTTTAAACATCATACTGACAACAGGCACAATGAATAATAAAATCTAAGTTGTCTTCCCGCAATTTACATAATTAACAACATAATCGAAAATCCTAGAACACCCTGTATAGTGTAATATCTACGTGTGTATATCGTCAAGCAACGTAGGTAATCACGTGATCCCAATGATATGCGTTAGTGTTATAAAAGTACTAGACGCCAGGAAATAACTTACATCATAAAATGAAGTTTACACACCAGATATAATTTTCACTTTATTTTCTCTTAAAAGACATTCACATTCAACACAGTTTTTTTCACATGAGCGTAAAATTTCACATTCACATATTTTTCCATATCAAATATATTTTTTCCACTTCTGGCTTTTTTACTATAGATACTAGTGCCTTCACTGTACATACAATGCAAAACTACCATTAATTTGCAGTAAATACATCGTACGTTAATTTGTTGGGATAGCTTAACCGCAATTCGAAATTATATTCTGATATTCCTTTAATATAACTGCATGTGAGAAACAGATTTTGAGCGTTGTAGCAAAATCAATTACTCCGATATGACACCTGGGCGCACTGATGCTGGAGGTAACGAGAATGCAAGCAAACAGGAATAATAAAATAACGTGGGTACAAATTGATCCTGCTTCAGAGATCTTGCACTTACTTCGGTGTTACCTGCTGCGATTGTAAATCAGTCTAAATATATCACAGGTGGTGCAGTGTCATCCGTAGAACCATTAGATAAAAATATACTATGTATAGAAATATCAAATACCTGATAGAATTCGGAAGACCAAACAACAATAATAATTTGGTATTTAATGAAAAATAATAAGTTATTAGTAAGTGTAAGGCAACACCTGGCTGATAATTGTGTAACCTGAGGGGTTATTTCTTTATTTAACCATCTACCGTTATGACCAGTATTATAACGATATTAACTTGCAATAGAGTTTACGATTTACTTCTCGAAAGGAAGTTATACTTGTTACTTACACTTTAATTGGTACGTGGGAACTTAAAAATGTTACGTTCAGAGAATTAATTTTAGACACCATATGTCGCTCACGTAGAATATAATCCAAATGTTGGTTGTACAGGAGTTCCACTCTCACTTGATGGACACAATTTGGAAGAGCAAGAAAACACCAAAACTTCGAGGAAGGTTTTTAATAGCAATAAAACAAAACAAACAAAATAACGAAGACACAACGGATTCGTACAAACATTATTAATTAATTTACACGCGATTACACAATTCAAAGGAACCCAACGCGAATTCATAGCAAAATTTTGAAAGAAAATCCAGTATTATATTAACCCGAGACTCTAAAATTAAGAAAACTGCCAGTGTGGAATCCAAGGAGAAACTGTATTTTTTCAGAGATCTCTCCTGAATTCGACACCTCGCTTCAACACGCTCATTTCTTGGGTACAGAAGTTTCGGTTTTTATCTTATTGGCGGGCTCCCTGAACATCGGGGGTTGAAATGGCTTAACTATACCATTTTAATACCTAATTGACTGAATGTACAATTGTATGGATAATTTTGAGACTAAACTGAACTTACAAGTAATCCTACACCTTCCTCTTGTGACTCCGTATAGCAACACGGGACGGATTAGTCAATCTTATTTAATCTATTCTTATAGTTCGAAAAATCCGCCTAAAAACCAGCTATTTGATCTATTATTATTTTTTTCACAACATTCTAACAACTTATTTAAATATTTTGGAATTCCTGCGTCTTTTCGAATTTTTCCTTCACCATGGGCTAAACCGATGCAGTTAGTCGATACCAGATGCCCAACACATGGCCTCGACGATCTAAGTCTACTTGTTCAAAATCATTGCTAGATTTCATGAGGCCTTCTCCGAAGGTCGAGTTTTGCAAATTTATTACTCTCGGTGACAAGAAGCACCAGAACTTTATGGCGACGCTAAACCTACTTGAAAATCCTTAACTTAATAATTATTGTTGTCTGAGTTGACCCATCCGTTCCGAGAACTGACAAATAATCTATCACGAGTCCCGGCTTTTGTTACAAATGCAATTCAAGTGTTTATTTTCGCCTCGTCGCTAAATATGATTTTCTCAGCAAAATCACCGTCCACTTGTTAATTTTCCAATATCCCATCAACGAATGTCCGGCGCATGAAACTGTTGTCTGATTCCTGGGTTAGCTGAATCTTGAATGAATACAGATGCAGATCTTTTTGTTAAAATACACTGCATTGTGTTTTTTTGAAATGTTGAATTGCAGTGACTGGCGACGCACTGAAGTTACGGGAATTTTCGCCACACTATCATTCACCGTAGCAATATTTTCAGCTAAACAGTCAGAGCGAGGCCGGCCTGTTTTTATCGTCTGCAACCGAACTTGTTTGTTCAAATTTTTCAAATAATCTTTTTCCAGTTGTTTCATTCGGGGCGTCCCTTCTACCGAAAATCCCCCGTAATTTGCGCACAGTCTCAGCTACACACTTTCCATGCTTGTAATTCATTTTCACAGTCTTCACTCGCTCATCCGCCGTATAGCGCTCCATTTTGTCTAACCGCAAGTCTTCGGAATGGAAATGGCGCACAATTCAAATCCTGCGTTACTTTTGAGACACCCTGGTATATAAGTCTTGTGTAAGTCTACAATGCTCTAGATTTAGTGACTCATTCTATTGATGAGATGGAATTTTTCACAACTTTTTTTTCTCATAAAACGTTCGAAAATATACGAAACGCGTATTAAATTAAAAAAAAAAGATTTAAAAAATGGAAAACGACTGTATTATAACTCATTATATATTTCAATGAAGAGACAAGACCCGACTGAAATTTAAATTTTAAATTTTCTTTATCATATATAATACGTCAATAACATGGAAAACAAATTAGGTTCTTAATAGTGCCGTCTTCTAGTCAACCGTATCGAAAATATCTGACAGTTTCGTTGTAGCAGTAATAATCAATCTCCTTCTCTATTATTGTAAACCAATAATAGCGGCGCTCGTCTGTGTAAACAAAAAAGACCAGGAGACACTGGACTAGGTTTACGTAAAGGGCATTGTACTTTGCCTGCTGAATGAGGCGGCGCCGATAGGTCATTGAAGTGCTACTTATTACGTCGTGACGTCACCCGGCGTAGTAAATTTAATCAGGAGGATGTCTTCCATGTTCCGACGTCTTACCTTCCGTCTAATATTAGTAAGAAGGAATCTATTTTTCATGTTTCTGGAATTATACATCAGTTTTTCTATGGCTAATTTTGGAATATGTTTAAATATGAGGAGATAGTTATTGTGGAAATGTTCTTGAGGAAAGTCAGAGTTACTGTAAAAAATATGTTGTTAAGATATTATTAATTTGTTATGAAAATATTAATTTTGTCAAATTTGTATCATGTATTGAGTGTTGCGTTGTTTTTGGTTTTGTTTCTGTAATTACTTTTTTATTTAGATTAACTGTAAATTGTTTAATACAAATCTTTCTTTTATTTACCTCGTATATTAATTTTTTATCCCTTGTTAGCTGTCACTCAGATGTTTGTTTTAATTTGAATCTCAGGAGTCGGTTCTGTATCATTCATACATAACTTGTTCAATGCAGAATGCCAAAAAATAGAGTTTTTAAATTTTATACAATATTTATTTAGGTAAATTAGTTAATTGGATTATAAGAAAACAAAATTTAACTGGTTGGCTTTAGATCAGAAATGGCTTCTTATAAATTAAATTTTTTATGTTGAACAAAAATAAAGAATATTTTTATTTTTCTTTACCTTTTCTTATCCTATTACAGTTTGACAATACAAGGACTGGGCTTTTTCTTTTTTTTTAACAAAATTTTACTATATTCGAATTCTTAATTGATACTACCTTAACCACTCGCCCGTGTAGTGTGTATTGCATATCTTAAATTTTACAAATTTTAAACTAACACGATCTGACGTTTTAAAATTAAAATGGATGCCCCTTTTAGAACTTGTTGTGAGCTCATTCAATTTTGGAGTTTTAAAGCTAGATTTTGGACTGCTAGTCTTTAAATTTGTTTAGGTAAGTCCTGTTATTTTAATTTATCCTTTTTCTAATGTATACTGTATTAATACTGTGCTATTTGTAGGTTATAGCTATGAATTAATATTCTAGTGCACTTTATTTTTCTATTTTTAGGTACCTGTTGGTTACTGCGTGCTTCTTTCCTTGTTGGAAGCGCTGACGATGTCTTTTGTAGCATTTATGGGCCACTGGAATACCTCTCTGGATACTGCCTTATACTGGATACAAAATTTTTCTTCACTGGCCAATTTTCTTTATGTGGATTTTGAAGACAAACGATTTTTGATGTTACTAGTAAGTTTAATTTACTTCCTGACTGTTTTTCTTGAATTTTATTTAATTTTTGTTGGAGCTACTTCTCCTTTCTTTTCTTCTTTTTACCAAAAAACCGTAACTAATAAATAAACATTTGTTTTTTTCTTCTGGAAATTTCTAATGTTTATTTTTCCTTAAGGTCCCTTCACATAAATTCCCGTCTTTGGACGTCCCTTTTTCACAACCCTTTCACTGCACTTCTTATACCTAATACATTTGTTATAATGTCCTTTTATTTTTAACATATAATTATTACATTACTTATTATTAAATATTCCTTATTTTATGTTCTTTTTTCTAGGTCATCTTCTGGTACTTGTAAAGGCAACTTTAGTTTTGACATTTGATAAAATTTATAATTTAATTTGACATTTGAAAATAAATTTTCATATATGACTTCAGTTCATTTAAGATATCTTCTCTACAGTTACTCGTCTACCCAATTTATGCATATCAAATTCATATATGGATATTGGGCTTCCTTTTGATATATGTCATACTGGGTTTAAATTCTGTTTTCTCACTGTACTGAGTGTTAACATGTGTCGATGACATGCATTCTTTTGAAAAATTATTTTATACTTGTGATATTCTTTATAGTTACTTATTTTATATTCAGAATCTTTATATTAACAATTTTATACCATTTTATTGTTTGCTATGTTAATAATTAATTTTTATTTTTGATCTAAAGTTCTGTCAGGTAATTTTTCAATCGTGATACTTTGTGTGCATTTCCAATTCGTTACAATATTTAATTTTATATTTAAAGTTTAGGCTTTCTTTTCATACAAACATATGCATAAAGGGTCATATTTATACAGAGGCTGCGTTTGACATTTAGAAACACTTTGTTTTCTCATATTTCGTCGTGAAAACTGATTTTTTTTAAACTTTTTTTCGTAATTTTTATATCTCACTACTGGATTGGTATGAAACTTGTTTCAAACAACCGCGTTCAGCTGCTAGCCGCGTGTTACGGCATACTTAGTTGCCAAATCTCATTTTTCTCGATTCGTATATGCCCATGTTTTTGTATCAAATACAAATTTAACATTGAACCGTCACGAAATACTGAAATATTTAACTTTATAAGGTTATAGACTTATACTGCGCAAAGAATCATCAGTTCGAAAAAGGTCTAAATCGTAAAAATGATTCCATTAAAATTTACTCTAACCGACTTCACATAAAAAATGCGCATGCGAAAAGCCTCCAAGCATAATAAATTTGACTGTTTATACTTTATTGCATATTCCAATCCTGTGAACAATTATCAAGCACGTGCGGTTGGTTGAAATACAGGGTGATTCAGAACTTATCAAAAAAAAAAAATTTTGGTTGTACAAGGGACCCTTATAAATACAGTTTTGTAAAGAAAAAATCAAAAAGGGTAGTTCGAAAATGATTTAAAAATACACTTCTGCACAGCATTGGAAACTGATCCACTGTAAAACCTGACCTCGCAGAATGCGACCGGCATGGCGGTGTGATAAAACGAACAAAAACTTTCGCAAGGAAAGAAATATGTAAATTGGATTTTAGCGCACCTATTTTATATCGGCAAATTCAACTGCTTTTGCTTTTATTAATTAATAAAATTAATTTGTGTTTTTAAATAATAAAATCATTTGACATACTCGATGTTACTACAACAATTGTTCAAAATTTTATCCACCAACGTGTAAACACATTTGGGTCCGTCTTACTCAGTTTCTACGAACTAACACAAATGTTGTCTTGCTTCACCATAACACAAATGCTTCACCATAAATTAAAACGATATCCATCAACTCCGAATTGCTATACACGCAAACCATTTTTGACACTAACTACTAAAAAACTGTTGTAAACACCAAAGATAACAGGTAAATATTATCGCAACGACGATTGCAAAATCCGATTTCAGTATTCGGAGTCGCTGAAGCCACGTGGCTCTCCATGCGTATTGCGAATGACACTAGAGACTACAGTTGTCCAGCTATGTAGTGGTTGAATGTACTATAACTTCAATAAGTTTTTTCTCGGAAACTATAAGGATTTTACAAAAAATTTTTTTACGATATTGATTCCATTTCTCATGCCGCATCTATTCCCAAATTTTTTTGGATAAGTTGTGAATCACCCTGTATGTAGAATGGCAATCCCCACCAAAGGCGCACATTCATGCAGAACCAGACTGCACATTGTATAATAATTTTCATTTCAAACTTAATTTTATTGTTGTTTTATATTGTTTTGGATTATAATGTAACACGCTAGCACCAATTCTGATTCTGCCGAAGAAGCGGAATAAGAAAAGAGAGTAAAAACAATGTATTTTGTTTAAAATTGTATAATTTTTTAGTAATACCTGTTTTAACTTTCTTAAATATGTCCCTCTCTACTTGTATGATCACACCGTGGCTTCTCGAAATTGTTTACTTCATTGAAATATGTAAAGTGACTGTAGTATAGTCCACTTAAATTGTAGATTAATGTAGAAAGTCATTGACCCAGGGATTCACAATAAACACTGTTTTTTAAAGAAATAGTAACAAATACTGATGATAATGAATCATTTTATATTGAATCAAAAGCAATCATTATTTTAAAACATAAATTAATTTGACTTATAACTAGTAACGTATGTCCATTCACATGCCAATAATATAGTTAATATACAAATATGTTAATTTTTAAAAACATTATATATTTTTAATATTCGACGTTTCGTACGCAGTGACCACAAAAATTGTGACATTAACACGTCGCAAAGTCACATAATAGCAGTGCGACTCCGTTATTTTTATACAGTTGGTTTAAAAAGGTAACATCTGGCAACACTGATAAAAGCCCGATCTACTTCTAACAAATGCAAAATAATATTTACAAGTTATGTCTATTAATATAAATTATTTGGTGTTACATATCACATAACCTAAAACTTTCAATGCACACTATTTTTTTCAAATTTTTTCAACAACAACTATAGTTTCTCTTTGTTTATAAGATTGCAACAAATTTATGGTACACTTAGAAATGTGTCAAACAATTTTATGTGCGAAGGCTTTGCTAATATCAGTGTGTAAAACATCAAACTTTTTCTGTATCGTTTACTTTGGACACAAATTCTGTAAAAATACAAAAGTCTCTTATTGTCAAAACCATGTTGTTGCAGGTTTATATTGTAGTTACCACAAAACATGGTACAGAGAACATTTTTATCCATACCATAATCATACCTACTTAGATTTTGCGGATTTTGGACATCGGCGGAAATTTTGTGAACGACTTGTGGATTTCATCTGACGACCAAATGATTATGAATAAGACCTAGTGCAAGCCATCGAAAATGCCATTAACACAATTCGTGAGAGTTTATTTCATTTATCCTTAAACAAATGATATCCTCGTACATCCATTTTATTTTTTCCATATTGAAATAAATTATCCTGTATATTCTAGGAACTCCTTTGAAAACACTCAAGTGTTGATGGTATAAAGAATTGAAAACTCAGTAGAGCTTAAATATTTAATGACAATTCAAATTCCTTTCATTACTTTTTTATTTAGCTTCTTTCTCATTAAGAAAGTCATTATTCCGATGTTATATCGTGCTATATTATTTTATTGTATAGTGGATTTAGAGAATCCGACATACTTTATTTATTTTTCGTTCAAATAACATTTTTTAATAATGAAATGTAATAAACACGTTACGTAAAAAAGGAATAAATAGATTACTTTTCCACTTGTGTAAAAATTTCAAGATTGAACAAATAAACCTTAACAAAAGGTTTTCGAGAGTTATTTAATTACCTGAGTAATTAAATCCTCAATTAAACGGTAACAAATAACCCTTAAGGTACATTAACCGAGACCTTTTTATTTCGCACAAAAAAAATGTTAAGTGTTTGCCATTCAGTTAATATTTATCTGCTTCCTTCAAACACAATACCTACGTTTTTTGTATTATAAAAGTACTTTTAATTAGAGGCTTAAAAAATTTTCTCATTAACTCAGCTTATTAATTTAAGAATTATGTGCTACCATATTATGATATTGACAAAAAATTATTTGTTAAAAGCAGACAAATTAAATTTAATTACACTGTCTTTAGTCGTGAATAAAATACGAAGTGACAAATTTAATAAGAAGAAAAAAATAAATTATCTCAGTTTATTTTAGGTTATTTAATTTTTTTCTATACAGTACTGCCGTCGTACTCTAAAAATTGACATAATTTAAAGCAAAAGAAGTTTTAATTGCAGTTGTTTTGAAAATATAGTTTATTGTTTGTTGACACCCTTACTAATAAATATTACATGTGAACGTTTGATTTATCAGTACCATCGAAATTTGAAGCTATAGGAACAATTCAAATTTATGAACCTGTTTGATCTAATTAGTAATATCTAATTGTTAGCTTATACTCATATTTGTTACAAGCTCGCAGACGCTTCTGTATTTATTTTATTTTTTTACTTTTGTAATCGAGGTGCTCTAAGCATGGATAGGTAAGTATTTTTTGAATACACTGAGAGCTAACATATTTCTTGGGTTTCATTCACTGTATGTAGGCGGTGAATTTTATGAATTGAAAATATCAGAAAGTCAGATGATATCACATGTAATGATTTACATTTCTACTTTAGGAAAAATTGATAATGCTAATGAGTTAATGACATGTGAAACAATAGTTTTAGTTATGACAAATATACCTACATATAACAAATATATGTATATAATTTACCTACCTTTTTAGCTGTAAATGTTTTACTATTTATAATTTTAATTTTCGTTTTAGTAATAAATATAAAATCTGATAATGTAATAAATCAGGTAGTAAAAAATAACACTAAATTGATTACTGTGTAAGTGTAATACAATTATTGAAATTGTTATTGCAATTTGTGAATACAATATGTGAAAGCCGTCACGGCAAGCAAATGGTAATTTTACTGACTGTTGGGTCCTTTTCTATTTTTCATGAATTTTCTATTAAATATTTTATCGTTTAATATTCTTCAAATAGCAATAGTAAAGAACATTTTTAATTAAAATGCATTATGAAAATCGGTAAATATAAAAATTGTTCAAGAATAAACTGCCTTTTGTTAGCATAAAGAACTTTATTTAGTAATTTTCCAAAACATTGTATTAAATATATTTTAATTCAAAGTGAGCATGTTAAGAATAACTGTCACTATTACTCAAAAGCCCTATCACTTTTCATTAAGAAGGGCGTTGTCAAACTTTTTTATTCTCCATGCGAACCGCATTTTAAAGACGATCAAAAATTTTAATCAAGAATGTCTTTTTCTCGCAAAGTGAACAATAAAAATGTTTTATTGTCCGTTTCTATCAAAGTACGCCGATTCATACACAAATTGAAATTATCATATAAATTCCAATTCTAAGCAACTTTCCGTAATAACATATTTATGTATTGTTAAAAACAAATGCAGTTTATTCTTGAACGATTTTTATATTTACCGATTTTCTGATCAGCTTGTACATGCGAGAGGATAGTTCTCCATGCCAACGCATTTTAAAGACAAGCAAAAATTTTAATCAAGAATGCCTTTCTCGTAAAATAAAAAATAAAAATATTTTTCCTCTTTTCCACTCTGTCTGTCCGTGGACATACTGTATAATTTTCATAATTTTTTAATACAAAAATATATTACTTTTCTGACAATCCATTAATATTTTTCTGTGATAAACACTTTGGAAAACGATCTACGTGAAAAAGTTCTTATCAACTTTTGTAGTATAAGCCATTTTTGAACAGTCACTTATTTCTGAGGTATAAATTTTTTGAAGAACAACAGTTATTACAACTCATTAAAACAAGCGACCTACTGAATATTAATATACCGCCCCCTCTCCCGCACAAGTCTCCGACTTCTGGTCTCATCTTTGGGATTAAAATGAGGAATAAAGATATTATTATTATTAAATTTGAGTTATAGGTAACTTGAAACTTTTTGCCTTTATTAAAATTATTTTATTTGGCAATAATTCATTTCATGGGATATACGTTCTGTTTCTTTTTAATGAAACGTCATTTTTTTTATTTTGGTAAGTTGCAGAAAGTAATTATTTCAAATAGCAATGAATAGACACAATAAAATGACCTTCATGCTATCCAGATTTAACTTAAAAAACGACCAAAAAAATCAAGATGCAGTTTTCATGGTTCGATTTTTCTGTATAATTTCTTACCTACATTCTGTTTAGAGGAACAAGAAACCATTGAAAGTGTCAAATTTAGTCTATCCTTACTTCGGTTTTTCTTCGAGCTTTTGTATCGGTGAAAGTTTGTTGTTAATGGAATTGGTAAAGTATTTAATTTTGTGGAAATATTTACACAATTTTTGGATGTAAATGTCGCGCCTCCTAGAAAAGAACATCCCATCTGACGCTCTAGAGCAGGGGTGGCAACTAATTTTAAGTGGGGTCCGGATACTTTTGAAAAGTCCACAAAAAAATTCACATTCTTTACTAATTTTTTATTTTAATTTACACTCACAAATTTAATCTACCTACTAACCATTAAGAACTCAAATCTATCACGCAATTGTAGTAGAAATGATAAGGGTAGCACTCAATACAAAACTATTTTTTAAATAATTTAATTGAGTAAATTATACTTTAAAAAAATTTTTGGGAGTCCATTATTTTACCTTCCGCGGTCCGGATCTGGACCGCGGTCCGCCAGTTGCCGACCCTTGCTCTAGAGCCTCCCAACTCAAAGTTTTTAAATAATTTATATTTTATCCAGCGCAAACGTTTCCTCGATACCTAACCCATCCTAACCAAATAGCGCCACCAAAGAAACACTTAACGCATATGTATACAACATCTCCCAACATTTTTCTTACTAATGAACAAACGGTAGGTACGCAAACTTATAAATTGGAACCGGTATTTAAATTTAATCAACACAGCCAAGCGGCTTGAATAGTTCCGGCAATTGTTTACACTTGCACTGTAAATAATTCATCCTAACCAAACTTGGAATCCTGATTAATTATTAAATCTTAATCAGGCCCTTATTGTCATCATAAAGAGGACCGGTTAATGGCGTAATTTTCAACTGCTGCGATGATGAAATAATTGATTTTGGCGCGGGCTTATTAAATCACATTTCGTATAATTTGTCCTCTGACGGGCTTCCTTGACTACCCTATTAGAATGTGGGACATCCATTAATTTAATATTATTCCCGTGCTAGTCGGATTATTTAAACATAGGATATTGATTGATTTGTGTGAAATATATACAAGTACTTATAATACTAATAATGTATATTGTTATTTGTACATCCCTTTCATTATCCTATAGAATTTTGTAGTCTAATATACTATAATATTAAAATATAAATTGTGTATGTGTATGTGTGTGTGTTTTTGGTTTAGACTGTATTTTTAATTAAATTGTAAATAGTATCATACAAACCTCTACTATATATATTTTTTTATGTCTTACCTTGTACTTTATCCCTGGCTAGTTGTTGGTAGACACTTGTTATATAGATAATATCAGAAAATTCTCAGGAGTCGTTTCGCATAAACTAGTACAATGCAGCACACTTTGGAATGAATAGAGTTTGAAATTTAATAAAGTGTTTAATCAAAATTTTGTTATATTATTTTTTTGACTTGAAGACTTTATAAACTCAAATTTATGAATACATTTTTTATATAGAATATGTTTTCCATAATAAAGAATATTTTTAACAACAAAATTCGCCTTTTTCTGCTTAGCTTACAAATAATAACGAGCGTTCAACTAAAAACGTGGTCGAAGTTGGCTCTGACACATTGGACGTAGGGAGTAGCTTATAGCGCTGTATAGCAGCTGTCAGTTTCAATAACGTTAATGACTATATAACTTTATTTTAAAGAATAATCGTGATAACAATAACAAACAATTAAAGGATGATAACAATAACAAACAATTAAAGGAGCAACAATAAATTAAAGCAGCTGCTGAAAGTGTCCCTAAGTCGAGCCTGCAGATGGTTTAAATCAGGAATAGGCAGTTCAAAAATAGTGTTTTTAAGGTAAGGCCACAAAAAGAAATCACACGGCGTAATATCACATGACCTCGGTGGAAATTCATGTTCAGCATTGAGACTTATTAGTCGATTTTGGAAAACTTCCCTCAACATATTCATCGTCTCGCCTGCCGTATGTGCCCTTGCGCCATCTTGTTGAAAGTAAAAGTTTGTAATTTCGTTTTCTTCCAGCTGGTTAACAAAAGGAGCGATAATTTCTTCTCTATACCTTTGCGCAGTAAGAGTACCATTAAAAAAAATAGGTCCATAAATCCTCCTTCGATTGAGAGCACACCAAACTCCAATTTTTTGAGCGTGTAGAGGGCCCTCGACAAAAAAGTTATCTGGTTTTTCAGAAGACCACATTCTCATATTCTGTGAGTTTACGTAACCACTTAAATGAAACCAGGCTTCATCAGAAAAAAAGGTGATATTATGAAGTTCACCGTAGTTGTTTAAAAACCATTCACAAAATACAGCCCGTCGCGGAAAATCAACTTCATGAAGTTCTTGCTGACAAGTTAAACGATAGGAGAACAAACGCAAATCTTTTTTTAACACTGTGTGGCAGGTACCGACTGATACTCCCACCATTTGTGATAAAACACGTACAGAAGTTCTTGGCGCATTTTCCATTATTTGTTGGACATTTTCTTTTAATTCTTCAGTCCGCTTTTTAGGTCGGCCGCTTCCTTCTTTTCTTGTTACACTGCCCGTTTCACGAAAAACATTAACACAACGCTGAACTGCACTTTGAAAAATTTTGTACTCAACAACGCCGGGAAATTGATTTTGAAATTCTATGAAACATTCCTCAATAGAATACTTCCATATTCCATCAATCTTGCGTCCATTTCTAAAGTAGGACTCTATGATAAACACTTTTTGTTCTTGAGAAAACACCATTTTAAACGCTTTTTAAAACGAAAATATTCAAATTGATAGCGGCGATATAGCGCTTTGACAGATGACGTTTAAGTTCATTTGCTGTACGCTACGCCCTACGTCAAAATTTTCAAAGCCAACTTGACCACGTTTTTATTTGAACGCTCGCTATAAGGAATAATTAAAAAAAATTATATTAATTAACTTTAGCTAGGCCATCCGGAGTAGATTTCTTTATATTATTTGTTGCCTATCATTCAGGGGCATCCTTACATCTAAACAAGAATGAAAATTAGTCAGAATTAAATAAAATGGCTGTTCATTTGACATATTTTGTCCGAGCTCTTCGAAATATTGAATTATTTTAGTTATTAGTGATTGGATTTTGCTTATTTTTATACAGGTAAGTCCTGAGGTTTGTTATTTATACTTTGCAAAGATTTGATGCGAGAGAAAGCATGATTTATTTGGAATAGCTAACGATATTTTAGTGCACTGTATTTTAGGTACCTGTTACGTTGTGAAATTTGTAGTTTTCTTCGCTGGAAACTACGTAGATGCCTTGCAGACTATTTATGGGGCCACTGGAAACTGCCTTAGAACTTCTTTCTAATGCTGGTAGCGGAAAATTTTCATAGACTGCCAAAATAACTTTATCTGGACTCTGACAAACTATAGATTTAATGGTAAGTATTTAATTTTCTTCCTTGGACTCTTTCTTCTTGTTTTATTTTTAATTTTTCGGGAGCTGCGTCTCCACGCTGTGCATCTTGCAAAGCCCAAGCCGTAACCAATCAATAATTCTTTGTTTTTCCCATCCTTCCTGATTATTATGTCCCTAGCTTTGCTTAAGGTCCATGCACAGAAATTTTCAGTCTTTGGATTTCCTTTTCAAACACTTTTTCACGCCACCACTTATAACTAACACATTTTCAACAATTGTCCTTTTACTTTTATTTACAATTCTGTAAATTATTTACTAAAATACTCTTTATTTTATATTTTTTTTAGGTCATCTCTGGGTATTCTTACAAAGCTACCTTTAGCTTTGACATTTGTGAAATTTATTATAAAATTTGACATTTGATGAAAAATTTTTATGTTATGGTTTACGTTGGATTGAGATATCTTCTTCAAGTTTACTGGTCTTCCTGCGATATGTATACCCGATTAATCTATATACTTTAAGCTTTCATTTGATATAACTCATTCTAGGTTTCGTTTTTCTTTATGTACTGATTACTAACAAGTGTCGATGTCATGCATTTTTTTGAAAATTTATTCTGTACTTGAGAATAAAATTAAAAGATTATTATTATTACTATATAATATCATTGTTCATTACTAGTTTTATATCTAGAATTTCCATATTAACATATTTAACCAATTCGGTGTTGCTATAATAATAATTATAAAATTTTTATACGGCTAAGTTCGGTCAGGCAATATTTTCATCTGAGTTTCTACATTAACATTTCAAATTCGTTACAATACATACACAGAGTTATACCGGTAGATTATGACTGTCACGGTAAAAAATTGTGGAATAAACTGCGTATTAGAGTTATTAGTTCCTGCGCAGATGCGAGAGACAGAAACATTATTATCAATTCGACACTCACTTCACTTGTCAAGCAGTTTACAAATAAAAAATAGACTTTAAACTGATTGCGAAAGGTTACCCATATATTTCAAAGGGCCAAGTTCACAATGAATTCAAAACTGTTCTAAAATTAAAAGAAACTTTAAGGCTATCGTAAGGTCGATTTAAACTGTTTTAAAGTTCTATTTGTCTTTGTTAAACATTGAGTTAATTATCGATTAATTCTTTTAATAACGACATGGGATTATATTATTTCTCTTTGGAACAAACTATCTATACGTATTATATTAATTTTTGTTGCCAATTTAAATATATTTGCTTAATTATCCAGCAGAAACTTCAAGTCGTGTGGATAATATACAGTATTTGCTTAAAAGTAGATATAAGTAAATCTTTATTACAGTTTGAATCAACGGGATACATAATTTTATAAAATTAAAAAGACCCTACCTAAACCCACGCAAATGAGTGTCAATAACAATCTTGAAAATAATATTAACAGAAACAATAACAAACATGATATTAGGTAACGAAAGAACAATTAAATTTTAACAAAGGTAAAGATGTTTATAAATGCTCGAAATGCATACTAAACTTGGATAAATAACGCCAATAAATAATCAACACTTTCGTTAGAAATTTCAAACTTATGCTATACTCATCAATTTTTTGTGCTAAATTAATTTATGTAAAGTATACTACAGCATTGCATTTAAAATTTTTTAAAAAATCCATAAAACGGCATAGTTTTGAAATAACGCCATCTATAGGTTTCCATATTGAGGTAAATGACATTACACATTCACTATGAGATAAAGCATGAAAAGACCTTTCCAACGAGGCATAACACTATGGGCTTTTGATGAGCCAATCCTTAAAAATATGCATTTTTCTGATCAGACATTAGGAGCTTCCCCCACTCTTTCTGTCGAGAGACAGAACAAAATACCAATAACAAAAGTTATGCGCAATAATTCCCGCTAACCATATTTGTACTATTTAATATACCTGAATACGCAACATTTCTAAGAAAAATTCAACTCTATGTTTTGGTATGTAGATTGCGCCACCTAGCGGCCGAGCCACGAACTTAAAAACTATTTCCAGAGATTTCTCTTGATCGATTTATTAATGAAATGTTTTTCCCCGAAGATCTAGGGCAGGGGTGCTTAAACTGTCGATTGCGATCGACCGGTCGATCGCGATAGCAGTCCCTAAATAAATTACCTCTGATCTGATATCTGATATCTGGTATCTGATATATACCGAAAGATGAAAAGTTATGAACGGATATTATCACCATAATATATCAATTTTGTAGGAGCTGCAAGTTTTAAAAGACACTCTGTATAACAGAGATTCCAAGATGGAAAGCAAAAGTTCACACTCCGAAAACAATCAAAATCGATTAATAAGTATTCCAGTGATTTACAAAATTCAAAAAATGTTCACTAACTTTAAGACCATCTAGCGGCCAAACTATGCGATTTCGGATATAGGTGAATTAGCCTAAATCAGCCTATTTTGAGTCCACGAATGGTCTTCCGTTGTATACGTTATTCTGGGACACCCTGTATATTAAATAGTATCGAAATGTATGTAAGATTTACTATTCGTAAATTAAGTAATAAATTCAATTCAACTATAAATACTGATATAACTGAATACAACTTATCCAGAATTTCATCCATATCAGTCCCACTGCTTATAATTCAAAATGTGGCAGTTCTATAAAACGTTTTCGTAAGAGGGCAGATGGTCGGGATTACTGCGGGTAAGATGTTCAAATATTGTTATTCAGACGTGAATATTTTAACTGTATCATGCGAATTTTTCTTAGCCACCGGTGCAACCGTGGGGGAAAACGAGCGGGAAAGCTCATGTGAAATGGGAACCTTAGGTATAATTTTAAATTAAAATATTCTTCATAACAGATTCCCGGGGGAGCTAAGCGGATGCTAAGTAATCGGAGGAAAATGTTTTTTATTAAATCACTTGCAGTCTGATGAGCTCAATGTTTGTTTTAAGTTGTTTTTTTTTCTGCCCAGTAATAACGAAAATGTGTTTGAGTATTTAATAGACTCTACTGGGTAATTCTGGAAATAGCAATCCTTTGCGCATTTATAGTACTTGAGTTGAGTTTTGAGTTCCATATAGGTTATCCATAAAATAGACTTGGTCTTCTTTACGTCGTAGGTTTTATTCAACTAGCCTGGTCTTTTACATGTAGGTATTTGTATTATTTGAACTTAATTGATTGAACACTGTAATTATCTAATATTAGTTATCCCCGAGAATTTTCCTCACAATTTGTTCCACATGGAATTTTATTCTGTAGCGTATCTAGTTTTACAGATAGAACTTGTGTTATAAATAAATGTTTGTATTTACTTATTTGTAAAAAAAATTGTGATACATGATTGAAAAATAATAAATTTTAATGATAACGACAATTCAAAGCACTTAAAGACAAGCAAATAAAACTCAGCACGAACATCAATTATTTTTAATGTAAGATCGACTCTACAGCTGTATATTGTTGTACTACCAAGAAAATTAACAACTACTGAACTCAAATCCTACGAAGTGGTGCTTGGATCACTGGCGGGAATATTTAATACATAAAATAAAATTCGTCAAGTGTTCTACAAATAGATTTTTTTATTTCCTCATGAACCTACCTATTAACCTACCTAACCTAACCTAACCTAACCTAACCTATCTATTAACCTATACAGGGTGTTTTCACTTTAAATTTGGAAAATGCAGGAATGTATTCCTTATCAAAAATTAAGTGTAGTTTGCTCTATAAAATTTTTTTATCAAATCCTTTGTTTTGGAGATACAGGGCGTTGAAGCTTAAAAAGAAATAAACACTTTTTAACATATCTCGGCTATCCACGAGTAGATTTGATTTAAACTTGGTACACATTATGCGTATTGGGGGTTCTCATAATTAAGAGAATATTAGTCCTATCGCATTAGCCAGTGGCGTGCAAAGGGGGGCCCCTTTAAAAAAAGTACGCTATTGAGTTTTTCGAAGAATGTAAAGTAAATTTAAATACTACCATACAAAAGCAATCTAAAAGGTCTCTTGGTATTTTTCGATAATACGCAGCGTTCATGAGATTCTTGGACTATTAAGATTTCAATGCATGATAACATGGCACGGTAGTGCTGAATGAGAAAAAGGGATATTTTTCTTTGAATTCAAATGCTGCATTAAAATTTATAGCAACTTTTTTGTTTCGCAGCAAGCCAAGAACATGTAAATATTTTCATTACTTTCCTCTACTCAATGTCGTAATTTTTTTTCATGCATTGAAATCTTAATAGTCCAAGAATCTCATGAACGCTGCGTATTATCGAAAAATACCAAGAGACCTTTTAGATTGCTTTTGTATGGTAGTATTTAAATTTACTTACATTCTTCGAAAAACTCAATGGCGTAGTTTTTTTAAAAAGGGGCCACGCATCCCCCCCTTTGCACGCCACTGGCTAATGCGATAGGACTAATATTCTCTTAATTATGAGAACCCCCGATACGCATAATGTGTACCAAGTTTAAATCAAATCTACTCGTGAATAGCCGAGATATGTCAAAAAATGTTTATTTTTTTAAGCTTCAACGCCCTGTATCTCCAAAACAAAGGCTTTCATAAAAAAAAATTATAGAGCAAACTACACTTAATTTTTGATAGGGAATACATTCCTGCATTTTCCAAATTTAAAGTGAAAACACCCTGTATAT